>NW_010418280.1:24165-55304 GCF_000710305.1 Buceros rhinoceros silvestris | reverse complement strand
CTTTCCCTAAGTGTTCATGAGCACCAACTGTCACAGACAGGCTGGTGGACAGGATGATCCACTGGAGCTGGTCTTACAGGTCTCTAAATGATTTTCCTTCGCCGAGTTCTCTACAGGCAGAAGCTTAAAATCTGACATTATGCTGATGGAGAGTGACTGGAGGAGAGACAACGCCAGCTTTGTACAGAAGCACAGACAAGTAGCCCAGTTTCCATTTCCACAGTTGCCCTCCATCAATGCAAATCAAAGCAAGAACTGAGCTCACAACAGCTTACCAAAGACATTTCCAACAATAGCTGCAGGTTTCCCACATGGTGATCACACATTCACTTGATTTTCCCAATGGCATGAGCATCGTCAGGCGACCTACCCCTGAAGCTTTTACTGTAATTAGGATAAATCCTTTGGGAGTTTCCTACCGTCTTTAGAGAATCTGAGCCTAAAGGTCCCGCTGTTGGCAGCAGGGGCAATCCCCATTTCAGATCACCCTTCGGGTGTACTTTGATCTCCAAAGGAGGACTAGAAAGGTCTTATTTTCTAATGGTCACAAGTCCTCATCCTTCAGATGTCTTCTTCCTTCCCATGACACATACTTCCTGGCTGAACAGTCAAAGAGCAAGAGGAGTCCAGGAGCTGGACCCAGCTCAGAGCTGAAGACTCCTTGGGAGGTAGAACTGGGAAGAAAGGCGGCGGCAGGTTCACTCATCAATAGGCCACACTATGATTGTTCTGTGGCCAGAACCAGTCCAGCCTTTCTGATGAGAGGAAAGTGTGGGATGGGAGAAATAAAGACAGCATAAAATGCACCTGTTATGAGTGGCAAGCAGCAGAGGATGGATGCAAAGGGGTAAAAGGAATTATACAAAGAAAAACTGCTTTCTTGACAGAATTATAAAATTATTGGATGAAAGGAAATTTGCAGATTTAATACCAGTTAATGACATGGCATTTGAAACAGTCTCTCACAAAGTACTGCTCATGATATTAATTGATACTGTCTCTGAGAGGTCTGCTGAGTTTAAAATCAGTGGATGCACAGGAAAAAAAAAACCTTTATCCAGGCAGTTATATTCCCCCCGAAAGAGGTCTGCTGAGTTTAAAATCAGTGGATGCACAGGAAAAAAAAACCTTTATCCAGGCTAGTATATTGCCCACAGAATGTTCTCAATAAACTGTAGTTTTGGTAAAAAGTATTAATAATGTCTTTGTAAGTACTAAAAATCAGGGGTTTGTTTTCCCCCTTTCTTTTTTTCAAACCAGAATGCAGAAAAATCAAACTATCATGAATCTAAAGTAATTTACTGCACAAGGAATTCACAGTTTTTGCAACATTTACCATCTCTTGGTGACTGAGGATGCAGTTCCAGCAGAAAACTGATGGAGAGCCCCAATTCCAGTCCAGTTAGCTCTGGTGACTGAATGAGGTGCTGCACACAAGAACCTGAGATGACAAAATTTCTCATTTGCAGTTTCTGAAAAATCACAGGATAATGAAACTGCTATTTTCCCACACACACAGTCAACTGGTCAGCTGCTCAGCCAACCACACACTCCATCTCTCCGTGTAGACATATTCATGTGGCCACAGGTAACACAGTACCCACATGGATTCTAATAGATACGTCTTGAGAATTCTTCCTCGCAGAAGGGCAGTGTTATTAACCACCCTGTACCAAGGGAGAAATAGCTCAAAGGAAATTTGTTCCCTGTGCAAACACATTAAAAAGATAAATGAGAGAGAGATGGACAAAACCCAGATCTCCAGAATCCAAATCCAGGGCCTTAACAGCAGCGTGTCCTACTTTGGAGTATAAGGGATGGGTGAGTCACAAGGAGACGGATCACAGTGCAGATCTATGTCAGATCAATCTGCTTAATGGCCTTATTAGCAATATGGAAGAAAAAGCTCGGAGATGGGGAGGGACTCTTTACAGGGAGTGCAGTGATAGGACAAGGGGTAATGGCCTCAAACTGAAAGAGGGGAGATTTAGGTTAGATACTAGGAAGAAATTCTTCCCTGTGAGGGTGGTGAGACACTGGCACAGGTTGCCCAGAGAAGCTGTGGATGCCCCAATTCTGGAAATGCTCAAGGCTGGGTTGGACAGGGCTACGAGCAACCTGGTCTAGTGGAAGGTGACCCCGGGGGGGTTGGAACTGGCACAGGTTGCCCAGAGAAGCTGTGGATGCCCCAATTCTGGAAATGCTCAAGGCTGGGTTGGACAGGGCTACGAGCAACCTGGTCTAGTGGAAGGGGACCCCGGGGGGGTTGGAACTAGATGACCTTGAAAGGTCCCTTCCAACCCAAACCGATCCATGATTCTATGAATCTATGAATCCTAACGGCCACTGTGGGTTGGAGAGTGGTACAGAAGTCAGTAAGGACATCGCATACATGGGAGGAAACAACAAAATGGGTTTAACTTCTCAGGGATTAAAGTCCTGTCGGGAAGCCTGCTAGTGAGGAAGACGTGAGAAAAACCTGCCTCTGTTTTTTGCATGAGAGTTACAGGCAAGGTCTTGAGCTGCTATGAAAAAACACCCGTGGCGAAGGGCCCAGCTTGTGTGTCATCAGAACATTCCTTTGGAGGAGGCAGAGCCAGCAGCCCAGGAAAGACTGCGAAGCTGGGAGTCAGGATCAATCCTAAATGTAGGACAAGCTAGGTAATGGTCTTTTCTTTATTTATTTTTTTTGACCCCAGCAACATAGGACTATAAAAGTCGATGCTATTGCACTGGATTTTGGGTAGAACACCTCACATTGTGAGCAACCTGGAAATGCTGGATAGAAACTCGAGAGCAAAGCAGTGTAATAACTTGTGATGGGAAAAGAAAGTGATAACAGCTGAGCTGAATAATGACATCTGAAGTGTTGAGGAGCCATGCAGGAAAAAGTGAAGACATCAGTTAAAAGACCATGGACTTTGGGAGAGAAAGAAAAATACAGCAATGACATGGGGCCCAGGGCTGGGTAGAGAGGGTCTGTTCACAACCTAGAAGAAAGGGTGTTCAGCCACTATTTCTCTTTATCCCTTTTGAATAACAATAACAGGGGAAAACAAGTATCACCTTTGGGTTGTCAAAGCCTTTTGTAGTTATTCAGGACCCAAGAGCCCCTTGTGCTTTTACTACAGAGCAACAAACCATCCCAAAGCAATTGGAGATATTGGAAAAGCACACAGTAAACAGATTAAATCGCTAAACTATTAACGACTAGTCATCAGTGGGGAAAAAAGGTGTTTCTCGTGGGACAAGTCAATGGCCATGAGTCCCCAATGCAACGTCACAGCAAAAGGACTGAACTCAGTCCTTCGTTTTACGGTGTGGTGAATATGAATACAACTTTTGTGGGTGTGCCCTGTTCCTCTCTTGCTTCTCTTTACTTTTTTTTTTCATTTTTTTTGTCAGCAGGTGAAGGGCAAAGAGGGAAGTAGAAAAGCAGAAAGAGGGAAAGGACAGAAAAATTCCAAATCATATACTAAGGGGTTTGTCTAAAGGCTTCTCCAGATATCACTAAAACCAGGAAAATTTGAAAATTACAAAAATGGGAGGGTTGCTTTGTTTTGGGTTTTTTTGAGGAAAAATGTCATTTTTATCTAGAAGAAAATACTGCAAATAGCTCTACTTAGGACCCTGGAAGCACAACTGAGCTTAATGCCAAGAAAGGCTCTGTAGAAAGTAAATGAGGCACCAAAATACTTTATAATTGCCCCATTAGCCTTCTTTCATCTTTTGCATCTATGACACAACCAACACAGGCACCCTGAGAGCCTGAGAGAAAGGGGTTTACTCACTAGCAGGATGATGCGCTATCAACCAGCTACAGCACAAGGGACTCAATTTGCACTGAACTTTCCCAGCCCAGTTAATTTCTGTGGCAATGGGACAGACAGCAGCCTCAAAGGAATTTATCATTTCTGTCCTTCCACCCACAAAAATACGGGAACAAAGGGCATAGAGTCACTGCCAAGGAGTTACACGGTTGTCATTTAAACTGTAATTCACCCAGAGCCAATGGGGGAGACTCAGACTTGTTGGGCCTGGAGCTGCAGGATTAATAGAGCTGAAGTGGAGCAGAAGCTCTTTACATGCAATTCAGGGAATGTCTAGACTTTGTGAGAAACCTGTTAAATTAGAGTGGCAGGATGCTGGGAACAGGGAAGCTCTTCTTGCTCCTGGCAAGACGATTGGCTGGTGGAGGAGGGAGAAGCAGTAGGATTGATGGCTGGGGGGTGTCTGGCTGGGACTTGTCGTTTGGAGAGTGATGGAGTAGTTGGCAAGGTGAAGCATTTTCTGACTCAGGACTCCTGTCTCTAAATAAAGGTGGGGCATGTCTAGAAGCGAAATTATTTTGGGGTATCTCATATGAAATTGTAGTCCTATGACAAAACTGTTGTTGACCCCATCAACAGCTGAGGAGGGAAGAAGAAGGACTGGTAAGGTTGATTGGTCAGAGAAATGCTTTTAGTGTGTCCTTTCAACAGGCATCCACCCTGCTTCATCTTGATTTCTGTTCAAGCTTTTCCCAGCGTGGGCTTCCTAAGAAGCACAAGAAAAGCAAATCACCAAAAGGCAGCTAGACTAAAGTAATGGCAAGTATGCTTGCCCCATGAGATCTGGTGGTGGTGTCTTTAACCCTGTTTAAGACAACACAGGCAGACACCTCCCAGCTGGCCAAGAATTTTCACCTGTGCTTGCTGCTTGAAATCCCTTGCTGTTTCCTCTCATCTCTTCTGAGTTCCTAGACTTATGTTGTTATCTCGGTTCCTGTGCTAGCTCCAAATCTTCAGTTTATCAGAACTAATTATGTTAGACAATTACAGTTGTTTTCCCAAGGCAGAGTAATGGGTCTTGGGAGCAGGAGAGAAGCAGCAGAGGTTACACGCTGGCATCAGAAAGGCTTTGGTCAGTGTTTCATATGACATTTTCCTAAGCAAGATAAGGAAGCTTGATGAAGATGAATGTGAAACAGCAGGTACTCGCAGGGTGATGACGGGAGTCATGTTGTCCAAATGAACACAAGCATCTAATAGGAACCTGCAGGAGCCTGCTTGGATACACATGCGGGAGCAGAGCTTGCATGACACTTGCTCATCTTTGCCCCAGGATACCTACCCACTTTCTTGAGGCCCAGCAAGGTCTTTCACCCAGCTGCAGATCTGAGCATCCCACTTCAAAAAAGTGTGGATAGTTGGTTAAGGGAGAGCAGGCAGAAGTGTTAAGTGCCAAAAAGGTAGCTTCAACCTGTCTTGGTTATGTGATGCTTGGCCTTCTAATAATGTTACCTCAACGTGAGAACACCAGTGCTCACACACCCTCCCTGAAGAGCTTAGCTCTGCTTTAAGAAGGAAGGTCTTATATCAGAACAAGTTTAACTCGGACACATTTATGAGACCTTTGAGGGTGGTTCTCCATTTGTGATTCACAGGACATCACCCAGGGAAGCCACTAAAAAACTGTTTTCAGAATCAAGGTGATGAGGGAGATCCTGGGGAAGTGTTCTCAGAAACTCTGCTCTTCAGATTTGGTCCTGCACAGAAAAAAGGAGGAGAAAGGTTAAGCCAAAGAAAGGCGATATTAAAAAATTAATAACCTTGCAGTCCTATTTTCTCAAACATATTTAACTGAATATTTACCCAGCATGCATTGTCCCCCAGGGCAACAGAAACAAAATTGCAAGTACAGAGGCCAACTAATTAGGTAGAAGCTTTCTAAGAAAAAAGTGACATTTCCCTGACACAGGGCCAACATATTTGGGACAAACCAGGGACGCCGCTGCCATATTTCCTTTCTCTGTGGGGTAGAAAATGAAGCAAGAGAGAAGATGGGAACGGGGGTTTTCGTGGAGCTTAAAAAGAGGCGAAAGACATCATCACACTCACACTGGCTACTTTGCACAATTAGTGCTCTGGCCAGGGATGGGAGCCCATGAAATGCAGAGATTGGAGCTGGCAATCACAGGGGCGGGGACATTTGAGGGTCTGGCAGACCCACACAGTCGGATCTACCAAAGGAAATCAGTCATTTCCTAAATCTTTTATAGAAGACACCAGGGAACGGGCCTCTTTCTTCACCACCTGCTCTCATTCTGTCACTGCTCTTTTAATTTTCTTTATCTATAACGTTAATAATCCTAAAGGTATTTTTAGTGGGTTCCCTAGGAGATACATCTCTTCCCGTCTATGTGTTTCCTTGAATACCAATAGTTGAATATCCTGATATCATGATTATCTGATAAAAATGATTTAACATATTTTTAATATAGTTTCCCACTAAAAATATCCAATAAAATCTATTTTCTAAATTACCTCCATCCTGTGAAAGTGTCTGTGACAGAAAATAATTTTTAAGATGTCATTTGTTGCCGCTAAATTTTCAAATTAACTGCGAGTTTAATGAGAATTATTGCTCCAGACAATCCCATATGAGATCTTCCAAACTTTTATCTTTGATATTTGCCAGCTACGATCGTCCTTCATAAATCAGAATGCAGAACTATTTAGTCGTTTTAAATGTGAAAGCTCATTTGCTTGTTTGTTTACAAAATAAAAAATAAAGAAAAGCCTCTTTTTACTGAATAGGCATTTATTCAGCAAAGCTTTCAAACCTCTGCTGTTCTTTTCAGCTTTCTCATTATGACTAACTTGAACAACAGTCGCATTAAACGTGTATTTTGTCATATTGTTGCTACCTATTTTTTTCCAGGCCACGTACATCCATGTTGTTGAAACCTGCCCCGTGTTAACACGGCGCTCACAACTGGGCACATTCATCCGATTTTGCATCAGATTAAGCATCTCTGAGCCCATGACAACACTGCAGCGCTTTGCCCACAGTCACGCGGTTTCTTAATAGCTTCGTGCATGAAATTATCTCAAGGCTTTTTTGGTGAGCCAAATAAATCCACCAGGACTTTATCTCACAGCCCTTTGCAATGGATTCTCGTTGATTATTGAGATATGATTTTCCCCTCCAGAGGACACTCCTCATTGCTTGTTTTCTCTATTGCACCACTGCAACCAATTTTCCTTCTACGGAAATCATACCTTCCCAGGCAGCCTGTCCCAGGCTCATTTGATACCTTCATAAAGCATGTTTCTAAGCCGGAATAACTATAATTAGTAATTCCAGGAGTAAAGCGGAATATAGAAATATTCTTCCAGCATACTCTGCATGACAAAAAGTGTATTGCATCACATTTCTATTTCATTAATTCATGGCTTTCAGGCTGCGGTAGCATCCAGATACTATATCAACATACTGCTAAAGGACAAACCCTTCCCCAAAGAGCTTAATACTGCACCGGTTTTATCACATTGCTGTACATCAATTACGCTCCAGCTGCTCTCTCCACAAAGGTAATAATTACATTCTTTCCAAACACACTCTCAGGCAACTTTCCAATATCTAAAATAAAAAGTCTTTGGAAGACTGATTTGATTCCAGATTAAAATGGGACTGGGGAAGTGCCAACCTTGGACTTTTAGGATTAGGATTTTGGAGTGTGAAATAGCACCAAAACTCGTTCTCCAGGGAGAACCCACCTTTGCTCTTCCCCCAACCCCCTTCAGGAAAGCTTTCTCCACCTGATATTCCTGGGCAGGCAAAGACTTTCAGGATAAGAAGGAGGGGGCAGGTAGCGGGGAGAAGACAAGACAGCAGTGATATAAAACGAAGCTGCAAGGTGCCTCCAGCCTTGCATAATCAATGGCCTAAATCAGCCAAAACATTCTGTCTGGGTTCAGAAAAAGCAGCACATTCAGGAGGTACTTTGTTTGCCAACTGCTTGGCCAGAGAGAAGCTTGACAGTTCAGAGCAGTAGCTCATACTAACAAGCGTCTGTGCCCTCACTCGGCAAGAGAGGCAACAAGCAGGCGGTGAATTTATGTGCTAGTGAAAATCTTCTCATTATTTTCAGCAGTAAATTAAACTGGTCAGACTTAGCACTCGCACACCGGGGCTCACAAACATCAATGCACACTTGTACGTAAGAGTGCGTATGTATCGATACTGAAATCATAGAATCACAGAATCACAGAATCATCTGGTTGGAAGAGACCTTTAAGATCATCAAGTCCAATCATTCAACCTGCACTGTCAGGGTCCCTAAACCATGTCCCTCAGCACCACATCTACATGTCTTTAAACACCTTCAGGGATGGAGAGGCATAAGAACACATACAAACCCGAGAAATGCATTCACAACGTCATGTACAGGTAAGGCTGTAAGTCCTCGGATAAAGGGCAAATCAGTAATGAGAAATCTTGGACAACCTCTATGCAGATATGCAGCTGTGGGGAAGCATCTTTTTCTAATAGGAATAACCCAGTCAATTACTTCCTCAAAATATGAGATTGATTCAAACACAGGGAAGCTTCTTTCAAGGAAATTATTTATTCTAAGAACTGGCCAGAGTCATTCATTCAGATGTCTATTAATTGCAGACTTGCTAGGCTAGAAACAAGCCGATGCTCATCTATGGACAGCACCAGCTGAGATAACTCTTTCAACCCACATAATTAAAAGAACTGCTTTTTTTTTTTTAAAGAAACATAAGGCTCAGATCTATGGTCCTTTTAGTATGTTCCCACCTGTCAGCTGGGCTGTGGAAACAATCAGGCTGTGTGCTTTCTACGCTCACTGCAGCTTGAGCTAGATCCAAGTAAATCCCAGTGTGGTATTGGGTGAAGAGTGCACTCAAAACCAGCTCATAGGCTCACTGCTCCCATGCAGCTCAGGACCAGGCCTACTGAGGGGCTGCTGCTATCCCTGAGGATACACACTCATATAAAGCTGCCAATGATGCTGAAATCACAGAAGGACACAGAATCACAGAATCATCTTGGTTGGAAGAGACCTTTAAGAACATTGAGTCCAACTGGTCACCCTCCACTGCCAGGGTCCCTAAACCATGTCCCTCAGTGCCACGTCGACACATCTTTTAAACACTTCCAGGGATGGGGACTCCAGCACTGCCCTGGGCAGCCTGTGCCAATGCTGTACAACCCTCTCTGTAAAGAAATTTTTCCTAATGTCCAACCTAAATCTCCCCTGGCACAACTTGAGGCCGTTTCCTCTCATCCTGTCACTTATTACATGGGAAAAGAGACAGAACACCCACCTCTCTACAGTCTCCTTCCAGGTTGTTGAGAGTGTTGAGGTGTCCCCTGAGCCTCCTCTTCTCCAAGCTAATCACCCTCAGGTGTCTCTGCAGCTCCTCAGTGCACTTGTGCTCCAGACCCTGCACCATCTTTGTTGCCCTTCTCTGGACACACTCCAGCCCCTCAATGTCCTTCTTGGAGTGAAGAGCCCAAAACTGAGCACAGTGAAGCTCCTCAGTGCACTTGTGCTCCAGACCCTGCACCATCTTTGTTGCCCTTCTCTGGACACACTCCAGCCCCTCAATGTCCTTCTTGTAGTGAGGGGCCAAAACTGGACACAGCGCTCAAGGTGTGGCCTCACCAGTGCCTCCAGTCCAGGGGGACAATCCCTGCCCTGCTCCTGCTGGCCACACCAGTGCTGGTACAAGCCAGGATGCCATTGGCCTTCTTGGCCACCTGTGACTCAGTAAAGGAATTGGTAGGTACACAAGGCCCGTTATCTTCACCAGTGCTCTATTCAGTCAGTGACGCGAAAACAGCTAAAATGAGTTGGTGGCTGCAGAAGGGAGTATTTGCATCAGCACGCTGTCTTAAACGGCATCTTTGTTTTTGTTTTGCACCAAAATAACTTGCCTACATATGGTAGTGCTCATCCCAATGATTTATCTGTCTCATTGACTCCCCTGTTCCACAGCTGATGAAGATGTGGGGAGGAAGTTCATGTAAGCATCAGAAAGAGGCAAATTGGGTTTTCATGGCCCCATGCTACTTTATCCAATTACGGCTTCCCATGTGAGGGCATCCCACTGGGGTCTCACCCTTGGATTCACTGTTCTTAATGACATTCAATCATTTTGTGCTGAAGACAGTCATTTTCATAGCTGCTTGCATAATAAATTCAGAGTTACATGCTCACTGGTTCTCTAATTATACCCCATCCCTGCAAAACAAAATGATTAAACCAAGTTTCGATGGAAAAATCGTGAGTCAGCAGTTTTACTTCACTGACAAAGTTTGCACGTATTTGGTTCTCTTTGATATTTTCTTCTGCAAATTGGAAGCTCACTGTATTTAAAGGTTAAAACACAGAAAATGATTGGGCCAGTGGATAATTGTCCTTTGTGTTTGTGGGACAATCTGTTTTCTAGTCAAGGCCTAAAATGATCTTGGTGACCTTGGGAAGCAGTGGTGGCAGGGAGCTCAGTGTGGGTTTAATCCCCTAAGGTCAGTTAAGTTTTCCTATCAAGCGTCACGGCATCTACTGCAGTTTCTGCATCTGAGCAGGCCACTTTGGCACACTCCTCTGCAGAGGTAGCAGAGCAGACTTGTTCTGAGGTGGGGTTCATCTCACCTGACTTCTGTGACAGGTTTATCTGATCAAATAACGACAGAGACGAGATGACTAATGTCATAAGAACCCGTGGCTCTACTGACTCACTCTTCCTTGACCATAAAGGAAGCCAGCAGTGATGACCTCTGATATTAGCACTTCCCGTATAGACACCCATGCTTAGTCATGCAAACCCTGCCCTAAGAGATCTCAACTCATTTAAACCACCTTCTTTTCACACCCACACAGAATGTATCTATCCTTACACATCCAGTTTGCTCTTCTCAACTTTGGCAAAGACATGCTTTTGCTTGGTTAATATGTTAGACAGTAATGGGGAAAAAAAAATCCATCCCCTACTCCTGCTGCTGGAGTATTTCACAACTTAATA
Organism: Buceros rhinoceros silvestris; assembly: GCF_000710305.1. Lineage (NCBI taxonomy): Eukaryota > Metazoa > Chordata > Aves > Bucerotiformes > Bucerotidae > Buceros > Buceros rhinoceros. Next base: position 44,484 of record NW_010418280.1, on the reverse strand, counting down.
TGGTCCCCATGAGTTGAGGTTGTGCTCTTGAACCTTGTTGTGATTCATGGCACCTTAGCCCACGAACTGTCTGGGAGAGTTTGGTCGGTGCATTCTGCATTCACATCCATCTTATATGGACTTGATTAGTATAGACCAAGATCAACAAGCCTGATATAACCCAGGGAAACAGGTAAAGCAGTAGAAGCTTGTCTTCTGGGAGGATGGTGGGTACATCTGCTGCGAGTACATCACCTTGGGCTGAAGTTGCTAGTGCTTGCAATGGCAAAATGACTTTCATGTCTTTTAAACGCTTCCAGGAATGGGGACTCCACCACCATCCTGGGCAACCTGGACCAGGTCTTGACAACCCTTTCAGGGAAGAAATTTTTCCTAATGCCCGACCTAAATCTCTGACATAACTTGAGGCGGTTGCCTTTTGTCGTATCAGTGGGAGACCAACACCCACCTCACTACAACTTCTTTTCAGGGAGCTGTAGAGAGTGATAAGGTCATCTCCCAGCCTCCTTTTCTCCAGGCTCAACCCACCCCGGTCCCTCAGCCGCTCCTCAGTGCACTTGTGCTCCAGACCCTGCACCAGCTTCATTGCCCTTCTCTGGACACACTCCTGCCCCTCAATATTCTTCTTGGAGAGAGGGGCCAAAACTGAACCCAGGATTCGAGGTGTGGCCTCACCAATGCCCAGTACAGGGGGCGCAATCACTGCCCCAGTCCTGCTGGCCAAACTCTTTCTGCTACAAGCCAGGATGCTCTTGGCCTTCTTGGCCACGTGGGCACACTGCTGGCTCATCTTAAGCTGCTGTCGACCAACACCCTCAGGCCTTTTTCTGCTGTGCAGCTTTCCAGCCACTGTTATGTGGCCTCACCAATGCCCAGTACAGGGGGCGCAATCACTGCCCCAGTCCTGCTGGCCAAACTCTTTCTGCTACAAGCCAGGATGCTCTTGGCCTTCTTGGCCACGTGGGCACACTGCTGGCTCATCTTAAGCTGCTGTCGACCAACACCCTCAGGCCTTTTTCTGCTGTGCAGCTTTCCAGCCACTGTTACCCAAGCCTGTAGTGTTGCAGGATGTTGTTGCGACCCAAGACCTCCTCCCTAAATGTCATACTTCCAGCTCCTTCATTTTTAAGGCCCTCCTGGAAAGCTCCTTAGTCCTTGCAGGCATGTCAATGAACCAAGTTAATGAACAAATGAACAAAGTTAATTGTGATCATTACTGTATGGATGGAGGATCTACACCATCACTGTTTGTTTCCTACCGCTGGCTTCTGTCACCACTCATCCCTCATCTTTGTTGCCTTTCAACATTGTAAATTCTTCACAGCACAGAACTTGCTCTCTAATTTGTCTGTTAAATGTCTAGTGTACAAATTAGTCCCAGCCATCCTCATTAACAATAGCTTGTTCTTATTCCTTCATAAACTGATGGATGAAAAGCTCTATAAAAGTGAAAAAAATATTATTTCCCCCAAGAGGAAGGTTTGCAGTGTCATTGCTCAAAGCAAGTCAGCAGACTTTCCCATCTCCCTGAAATCCACCACAGCACAACTCTGTCGCCAGAAGCATATCTTGTTTTCCTCTCTCTTTTTTTTTTAATGTTACTTTATCTTCTGATTGATTTGCTTATGAAATTAAAAGAGATTATGATTTTAACTCTTTGGGTTTAGAGCCATGAGCAACAAAAGATACAAGCACTGCCATCTACAAATTGCAAGTGACATAAAATAGAGTAAAGGAAAGGAAAAATAAGCTTTTTCCACTTAGCAATATATTTCAACGGAAGATTAATTTGCTGCCTGACAGTTGATGCTTATTGTTTGCAAACTCCAGATCTGCAACTACATATCAAGCTAAAAAACATCATCTAATCAAAGAGGGGATAATCTAACAACAAACTACTCACACACATCTTCCTTTCAGGTAATTCATGCATATGCATGATAAAAGTGTCACAAGAACAGAGGTCCACTAAGCAGTTACTCATCTGTGTCTGTAAGAGCCTTCTCAGACAAACTGTGATTCACTGAATTTTTTTCAGTTGAGACAAAGTTTGAACACCATAGCACAAAGACTTGAGGCAACACCCAGTTCCTGAGTGCAGCTCTGCCAACTCATACCCCAGAAAGAGGCACTTGAGTGGGAATAGAAGAGAAAGTCAAAAAGAGTGAGCAAGGAAAAAGGAGATCCTTTGTGTCACATGCTTGATTAGCTACTCACTTCAAGAAGGATATTGAGGAGCTGGAGCATGTCCAGAAAAGGGCAATAAAGATGGTGAAGGGTTTAGAGAGCAAGCCTTATGAGGAGCAGCTGAGGAACCTGGGAGTGTTTAGTCTGGAGAAAAGGAGGTTCAGGGGACACCTCAACACTCTCTACAAGTCTCTGTCAGGAGGTTGTAGTGAGGTGAGTGTTAGTCTCTTCTTCCATGTAACAAGTGATAGAACGAGAGGAAACAGCCTCAAGTTGTGCCAGGGGAGATTTAGGTTGGCTATTACAATGAATTTCTTTACAGAGAGGGTTGTGCAGTATTGGCACAGGCTGCCCAGGGCAGTGGTGGAGTCCCCATCCCTGGAGGGGTTTAAAAGTTGTGTCGATGTGGTGCTGAGGGACATGGTTTAGGGACCCTGGCAGTGCAGGGTGTATGGTTGGACTCGATGCTCTTAAATGTCTCTTCCAACCAAAATGATTCTGTGATTCTTCTGTGACTCTGTGATTTTTAAAATGTGATGGCTAAGGTGAGAAGCTGACATAGTGGCCCAGGGAATTCCTCTTCACCTTCCAATATAGATAAGGGTGAACCAGCAGCACAGCCTTGAGCACACTGCAGAAAAAAAGAGTACATTTTTAAAACTCTAGACTTGTTTGAACTCTATTAAATCTTTGCTTCACTGGTTCTAAGCCTGTCCAAGCCAACCTGAATTATTATTGTTATTATTAACAGAGCGCAAAGTGAGAAAAGAGAGGGGGTTTTATTTAAATAGGTTATTCTGCCTGCAGCTGGCTGTGTTGCAGAGACCTGGCAACGGTTCACCTTACAGGCATTACCGATTCCTTAGAGCTTTTCACGAGAGAGGCTTATGTTGACATTCTCATCAACTCTTCTCCCCCTATTTATTGTCGAAGGATTGGATGATGTCCTCTTGTAGCAATAACTGCATTTTTAGCTGCTATCTATGCAGTTTTATCTTCTTGTCAGGACTGTTTCTGTTTCCTGCTCTTTTGCAAATAAATAATTTTGGGGGTTTCACTGAGACTTTCCTTTCCTACCTTATCAAATCAGCTGTGAATGTGTAAATCTGTAAGAATTCAGCCCAAAAAACTCAAATAGAAGTACTTTAAAATAAGAATGCCAGGTCTGATCAAAAACCAATTTCAGCCTATGTCCTGACTGAGAGTGGTTACAGAGGAGTACAAAAATGACATAGACATACACTGATACTGCCCAGTACATTAAGAACACTCAATGGACTTTTTCCCATTAATTTTCCCTAGAAACAGCACTGTCCTGCGGTAAGTAGTGCCACAGCTCAACTGCACACTGCCTGTGAAGAACCTACTCCATTCCCCAGCACCACCTTCACATCCATCACGATTTCAACCTGACAATCCCCCTCCCCAAAATGCCTCTTTTCAAGACTGAAGTGTCCATGTCTATCTAATCCTCCTCTGTTCTACTGCGGCTGTTCCTCACCACCCTCCTGTCATGTCCTCTGGGCCTTTTCCAGGGCTGCCAGAGCCTTTTGAGAGGACACGACAAGAACCACACACACAGTATTCGAGATTCATGTCCAAAATGCTGTTCAGTGGCGTTATGATGATTTGTTTGCCTTTCTATTCTCTCCTTAATAATCCTTAACATCCAGTTTCCTTTTTTGATTGCTATAGGGCAATGAACTCAAAATTTCATGTCTATTAGAAGCTTCAAATGCCATTCCTCAGTAGCAATAATCAGCTCCAACTCCATCTCTGGGTGGGCAGAGTTAGAACAGTTGCTTTCTTTGTGCACAATGTTTGTACTTAATGCCACTGAATTTACCTGATGTTTTATTGCCCATCCGGTACGGTGAGATAATGCCCAAACCCCTCACCGATGGCATCAGGAAGCCACAAGTGTGGAGTTGATCCAGAGGAAAGGTGAGCTGAAACACAAGGGCAACAGCAAGGCAGAGAGAGACCTCACCAGCAAGGTGTAGTAATTTCCCTATAGTCCCATATTATCCCTATATTATACGCATTTTCTGGGTAAAATTCACTGCCCGTTCACTGCAGGAGAGCTGGAGTTTGATCCCTTCTGTTCCAAATGCATCAGTCCTTCTTTTTTTTTCTGAAGGTGCAGCCTTATTTAAAGATGGAGGTTTAAACTTTACAGTCTAATCGAGCAGTTTAAAGCCTGGCCACCTGACAGCAGTAACTCGGTATCGCGATTTTGCAGTTCACTATGACTGTAGTGTCCAATGTACCCGATCACCTTGAGTGTTTCTATTAAAGCTGTGTTTGTTCTCCATGTCAGAGAGTGTCCCAGAGGAAACCTGAATGCTTCCAACTCATTGTCCCAGATAATTCTAAAATCCTGCCACACAGCCAAGTTATCTACAACTCTAGTCTCTTGAGATAGGTGATATTAAGGTTTTTTCAGGCTGAATCCCAGGAATCCTTGAAAGAAGAACCCATCCACCTCTCTTCTGGTTAACGACGCCAGCAGAAGTTTAGATGAAAGCTTCACATGGTGGTAGACCTGTCTGCACAGCTAGTAGGTGACATAAACATTGATGCCAAAAGCAAGCTCAACCCAACCCTTCCGTCGTGATTAGCAGTTAAAACAGCAACCCCAAAACCCCTAGACCTCATCTACAGAGACCTCTGTGGTTGGGAGAGTAAGTGCCACTTATTTGGGGGTCAGTTTGCACATCAGTGTGGACACAGCTATTCAAATGACACACTGAGAAGCCACGCGGGCTGCATGACCTTGGGAAGACAGCTCAGTTATGTCCGAGCACTATCACTTGTGTTAGCGAATGGGAGCCTCTTCGCAGATGACAGCATGAGCTGAACTGAAGAACCTTTGGTTCTCCTGACCTGACAAATGTTTCTTCTCAGACGTTCTTAGCTGATGTTAAAAATTCTGATCAGAGCTATGGGTGCATAAATGGGAAGAGGCAGCCAAGGGGTGTTCTGTTTACTATGATTGCCCAATGGGAAGGTAAATTACTAGAGATGTGCATCAGTCCACTCTTCCTGTCTTTGTGTTGATTGGTTTACTAATTAGAGCTGTTAACAGGACTCAGCTCCTCTTCCGTGGAGGGATTACAGCTCTCTACACAGCAGGCCAGTGAAAACCTTTGGGTGACAGAGCAGGAGTCGCACACACTGAAAAAGCAACAGTCAGAGCATCTTCCATGGGGACAATATGCCTGTGAGATCTGTTCCTATAAAAGATTGTATTATCTTCATATTTTCCCTCCTTTAGTAATAATACAAGATTTACCCCAGGGAAAGTAGAAGAACATTGCCCCAGCACCCTTTAAAGGAATTTGGCAGAACAAGTAGGAAAATTATTCTTGTTATAAGAAAGTGCGTACAGAGACGGGCATTTGAAAATGTGCTGAAAACTGGTTTGTTACAATGCTGCTACTAATGAGTTCAATATATCATTTCAACCTGTTGATTTTTCTTTCTTTAATTTCCAGATTATCTGGCTGTTGTTTATCGTCTGTGCATTCTGGGAGTAAACAGAGACATCATGTGCCTGAGCTGCAAAAAAAAAAAAAAAAAGTTACTTTCTGCAGCAATTAACTTGTGGGGTTTTTTTCTCTCCTTTCCAGGAAAGCCAATCTTTCAATTTCACCTTTTGGTTTTACCTTTTCAATTTTATCTTGCAATTTCCTTTTGCAATTTTACCTTTGTAATATCTCAAGAATTTATGAAAGTATTATTTCTATTCTAGAAGCTCAGAGCATTCAACATGATCCAAATGATGGGCTCAGACTAGATTCCAGCAAGAGGGGACTTGCCCCACACCTTACTGAGGTCTGGGGTGTAGGAAGCTTCTGGCACTGCGACGGGAAATCTGGCTTTCCTTGCCCTTCTCCCAGCCTCCTGGAGAAGTCCTGCAATGCACTGACAACCCCAGCTACAAAAACAGTATGCAACTCTTTGTCAGATGAATAGACCAAGAGAATATAGGAAAATCTCCCAGAAGACCCTGGTAAGAGTCCAGGGGTCTTGGCAAGACTGCCCAAAGGCCTTCTGTAAAAGAAAGACAGAAGTTCTGGATCTATTTGTCAATCTTTCCTTCTTTGCTTTGGAGCCTTTTGTCACGCTCACAAAGGCTTTCACATTTTTGTCAGGGGAATGCTCTGTTTTGAAGAGGCCATGAATCACATCCATCAACCTTCCAGGAAAAAATAATCAACAGATGGCCATTAAAGATCACGTGGTTCCACTCGGATCAGGAGATGCAGCAGAAAACGAGCTCTCTTTTCCTCTTAGTCATGTTTCTTTAACGCAGTCGCAGTCTTGTGTTCAGCCGCATCCAGCCTAGCAGGAAACACATGACACCACCAATGCTTTGTGTATGGTACTGAAATTAGCATAGAAAGCTCCAGCCTCATCCAGAGAAAAGTATTTATCCCTATTAATCAGAATGAGAAAGAAAGGCCACATTGTTCACATTGCTGAGAACCTAACAGAGTTCGGTCTTCACTTGGTGTGTGATCTGTAGCTGTCTCCCAACTTGTCATTCTCCATTCCCAACAGCAACTAACAAGCCACATTCACTTTCTAATGCCAACAGGTGTGAGGGAGAAGCTTCAAAATGCAAATTACTTCTCTCTTACAAAGATATTTTCATCTGAGCTTGCAGTGAGCCTTAGAGGTGTCAACTAACCAGTCATCACAATAAGGGATTAACTCAGACAACGAATGTCAATTCCATTTTTTGCTTTGGGCAGCTTATTTTTTAAGCCCAGAACATGATGAAGAATGGACTTTGTCTTTGCACATCTGTTACTCTCCTGTGGTTTTTGTCTATACTATGCTGGACCTAGCCAGGATGGGAACCCAGAGCACACCAGAACTTGCTTCCTCATTGCACTGCGAGCCTGCCTGAACTCAGGTTGCTCATGATCTCTTGCTATCCTGGAGAATGCTGGTTTAGGGGCCTTTTTAAGTCAGAGTAGCCAAGTCTAGTGAAATAGGGTCATTCTCCAAGCGAGGTAGAAGCCATTTGGTGCTCTCATGGCAGCTAAAAATGATGGACCAATCAGAAAATGATGAACCTTTGCTGAAAACACTCTTAGACAGGTGGGGAGGGATTTGAGGTAAGCAGTTTTGTTTGGTTGGTGTTTGGAATTTTTTGTTAATGGTTAGAAGTTATTGCAAATATTAAAATTTTCTCTCAAAACCTTTTCTTCAAAGATCTGCTTCTGGCTGATGTCTGAAGACAGGAGAAGTTCATGGTCTGAGACCCAAAGACAAGGTCATGCAAAATCCTTTCACTGGTAATGTTCTTGTTGTTGGGGGCAGAGGGTGGGGTGGGGTGATGACCAACATCTATCTCCCAAAAAAAGCAAAACCAAAGAAAAAGAAATTATCGAGCAGAACAGAAGGTGACATGTGTAATTACTTATTTAGGGGAAGTAATTCATATTCAGGATATATTTTTGAGCATCTTATTGGGGAAAATCATCTTTTGATTTCCAGCAGATCTTAGAAAGTAAGATTTCCACATACACAGAACTTCATTTACTCATTTTTCTGTCATCAGAGGAGGGTCATGCTCTATTTCCATGACAGGGAGGTATGTTGAGAATTTCTGTCTTTCTATTAGTTTTTTTTTTAATACACACTTAAAGACTATCATGCTTTTTATTCTCTGCATCACACCTACAGAGCATGCTCTTGTCCAAACAATAGATACCACAACATGAAGCAGAATGCGAAGGATGTAGAGTACTTCCTGGATACATCATTGTAGCCTGGACATTTGTTTCAGCCAGAGGTTTCCACTGGAGTATGAAAGCCTTCAGCCTGCAAGTATTTCACCCCAACCTCCAACCTGTTCTTCCCACAACAGTGGGGTTAGAACTCACATGGCAGAGCCCCTCAGGGATCACCGTAAAAGCAAACCCTCCAAGCAGTTTTCCCATCATTTTTGTCCTGCTCTGTAAAACGATGCTTTTTTCTTCATGCTTTATCTGCTCCCAGTGCTCTCCACTTCAAAATGTGTATTTGATCAGGAAAAAAAATCATTTTGGATAATCACTCCCAGTTCCCAAAGCCCACCTGAATCACCCCAACATCAATGTCTGTCATGAGTAATGCATGGGATGGAACCACACACAGTCTGTTCAAGACACCGAAACCATGGAAACACTCCTGTTGAGAGCTGCTACTTGGGATGATCATAAGAAAGAGTGACTGAATGAAGCCTTTCTTGTCCATCTCTGCTGCCCAAGGCCAGATCGTTATACAACATGAGGGATTTTGACTTCACCCAAATAAGGTTGCTGGCAGTTTTGGTTAACAGAAAAACTTCAACAAGATCAGAGATGGGCAATCGTGGAGTTTTCTCAATGAGATCTAAATATTCTGAAGCGGGACCATGCATCTCAGGTGGTGGGACTCCTTCACAACCTTTGGCTGCCTTTGTAAGCCAACCCAGACGTGGAAGAAGGACAGTTCACTTCAATTTCCTGCTCCACTGTGGACAGTGAGATGACTAGGACTGAGGGCCATACATTGCAGGGCAGCTGCTTCAGAGCTTAGACATGGCCTGGGTTTAAAAGGCCCTTTAAAGGGGCTGAAAATGAGGCTGAAGTCTTCTTTAAGAAGCCATGTAAAGATGGCTGGAAGATCAAAGGCCAGGGAAAAACTGCAATAATCTGTAGGCAATGCACATCACGAGGAGAAGGGTACCTGATGAGGGGAATGCTTTACCACCTCTGAGATGTGGGAAAAGCTTGAAGAGCATAAAAAACCAGGTGGCCTCCAGCCTGTCTCCTGTGCTCTATAGTCTCTCTGATCGCACATTTTAGTGATGGAAGAACTTGGAATGGATACAGGAAAACCTTTTTCTTTTCATTTGCTTTACCATTGTGCTCATGATAGTGAGACCAGGAACAAGAACGGTTCAGATGTAATATCCCACTCCTCAGTGTCTCACTCCATTTAGTTTCAAAAACAATCTTTCCGTTGTGCCTTCTCCCCTCCTTAGCATCAGCTTTTCCATGCTCAGAACAGAACATCTGCTTCCACAACACCTGATATCTCTCCTGTCTATTTGGAAATGTCTCTCTAGACTCTCTCTACTTGGGGGCACATCTAAATGATACAGAGCAGCCAATGCATCTAAAATACACATGCTTTGGCTTGGAAGCAGCAGCTAAAATTAGGCTGTAGCGTGAAAGTGAAGAAGGAAGAGATTCTCAGGCTAGTTCACTAGTTATTTTTCAGCTTCTTGAGTCACCCACATGGAAGTAAGCAGCTGCTGGGCGATGCACAGTGATACATACAGTGTGGAAAGTAGAAAGACACCGGTACTAACAATAGCTCATGTGCATGGAGCATCTTTCACGATCTGGCTTCAAAAATTATCAAGAAGATGTAGAGCACATCCCTGGAGAGCTTCATCCACCCCTGCAGTGATGTGGAAGAAAGATTGCCAAAGGTCCCAAAACATCTGCAGGCTTTGAAGGTGGCCATTGCTGCTCGACAGTACTCAAAAAAACCCATGCAGCAACACCAAAGCCTGAGCCAGTAACTCTGGAGTAACTTTCCTCGCCTGAATAGGTTCAGAAAAAGTAAAAAAAGAGCTTTAAATAAACCCACTCTTAAATTTGTGGCTTGCAAAAACTTCCTCATCTATGCAGTTTGGTGACGTGTGAACGTAGTAGGGAATAGACCCCGAATCTGGATGTGAACTAGAGCTGAGTCAATAATCCTCAGTTGTGTTTCATGTATCACCTCTTTCTTTGCCTTCTGTCCCTTCATAAACACCACAGCCTGATTTCTGATCTCAGTTTCACTCCAGCAGAGAAATTATGTCAATATTCAGTGCGTAAAACTTGATTCACAAGAGACAAAGAAAAGAAAAAAACATTACTGAATAATGGTCATGTCTAGTAATTACCTGAAGTTTCTGCTCTTACATAGTTAATTCCCCCCCCAAATTCACTGTTCTTCATTCGGAGAGACTGTGCTGCAAACTATTCCAACACAAAGACGTTTGCTAGGTAATTACTGCTATTTGAATTATTCTGCATATATCGTACAGCATGAACGGCAGCTATTACAACGCAGAGATGACCTAGTAAGTTAGTTATCCAGACGTGTCATTATTCTAGTAAGATGAAAAGAAGTGTTGTTATATTTTGGATTTAGCCGGGGTACAGTAAATAAAATCAGTAGTTTACATTTTAAAATCCCTGTAAGAAATATTGTCCCCATTAAGATAAATGGCACCAATAAAACAAGCAGGTTTTAATTTTTTGTGTGTTGAACCAAAAGTATATGTATCTTGTTGGTATGCATATTAAAATCAATGTGAGCAACAACAACAAAAAAATCCCATTAAAATAAATCACTAAAGATGCAAAACCACAGTGAAGGAGAATTGGACAGCTCTGAGAGGAAGGGGCAAAGAGTTTCTAGCACTCAAGTTTCTGTTGAGGCTGCGAAGCCAATATTTGCACAACAGGAAATTTGGCTGCTGCTCAGATACACCTTAAATGATTCACTGACAGACCTCAAGCAAAACAAACAGGACACCCAGGGTGTAATGGCATTTTAAGACTCCAGCTTGCAGCCAGTGCTAAGCAGTTATCTTTCTCGATGGGTTATGAATGCAAGGAAAATACGGCCAGGCGAGCTGGATTTATCCCAGCACAGTGCGCTTCAACTTGTCTCAGTGCAAGGTCAGGTTTTAACAAAGCATGGAAACTCCAGTCAGGGAAGGGGGTTGCGCCTCATCAAACACATTAGGCAGGAATACAGAGTCGCACTGAACAGCAGCAAAGCTACAACAGGCAATACGGTCTTGGATGTCTAACCAGCAAAACCCTGAGTAGAAACAGAGTTATTAATGCAATCAGCATTAAAATTCCATGTCTGCTCCTGCTGTCCCCCACTGTAGATGGGGCTGATAAACCGGAATGTTTTCACAGCAGGCTGAGGAGAGTGAGGCAGGGCCTGAAAAACTGGAGGGGGCAAGAGGATTGAAGGAAAAGGTGAATTGGATCATCCACATTTGTGTGTTGCAAGCAAAGGACCCTGCCCTCCTCTTCTGGATGAGATAGAGAAACTGCCCTCCTAGGCAGCCCGCTGTCAGACCTTTCAGGTTAGACTTATCGCCAGGGGCATAGAGGTGCATCTCTGTACTGAGGATGGTTTGGTAGAGGCATGGCAGGAGTCAAGTGTCTCTCATTCAACATATTCACAGACAAAAAAAGTGAGTTCTCTTCTCCCTTCTCTGTGTGTTTGGCACAGTCGTGGATGTCACGACTGTGAATTTTTTATAGTTTCTCTTGGAAAGCTGAACTCTATCATGTTATGAGAAAGAGATTTCACAGGCTTTCATATATGGGATAGCAACAGCATTTTCCTTTGATGTGCACTGGTTTAGAAATAATAATTAAAAAGATATCTAACTGGGAGATTTTCACTGAATTATTTTCTCAGAGAAAACTGAGTGTCTGTGGTATCCATTATTTTTCCCATGGGAAAATAAATTTTGCCCAAAATGTTCTATATTCTGCTGCAACACCACATTTGGCTTTTATTTAGGATTTTCAGGACTGCTTAGGCTCCCGTCTTCTCCAAAGCTGGCAGACTGGATTTCAGGCGCCTTAGTGAGCTTCAGACATGCTTCAAAAATATTTAGAGGGAATCCCTTCACAACTTCATCTAAACTGAGTGTGAGAGTTCCCATTCCACAGGAGATTTGAGATTCATTCCATTTCAGAATAATTAGCTCTAAACAGAAAATGGAGGGGATTTTTCCACGGGATTCCCAAGGAGTTCCAGATTTGAGCCAAATCTATAGATAGATGTAGTTTATTCCATGCTCAGAAATAAACTGTGAATCTTTTAGCCAGTACGGAGGATCCCTCAAGACTACAACTTCATACAGGAGCCCAAACAGCACAGAAATAGATGGGCTGCTCCTCTCAGTTCAATCCTTGGCAGAGATCCCACCCCTAATTCAATGGTATTTGCAGCAAATCCACCCCTTTCTCAATTGCATCCTCCTTGGGATGGCAGAGCAGCCTAGTCCGAAAAAAAGCTGTGTATACACATATGCATTTCTACTGTTTCAATATATTTCTTGGTTTAATAAAGGGTATTGCCTCCACCTACAACTCATGTCTTGCCTACAACATGAATAAGGATACCCCAGTACTACCGGGATGCCCTAGAAGTGCTGTCATTTGGGGATGGAAGACATTGGATTTTAAATGGGAGCTACAAGACATGGAGAAGAAAGAAGCCAAACTCAACAGTGCCATCTGCTTCCTAAACTTAGGCAAGAAACATCATGCCCTTTGCTGGTTATTTCCCTTTGAAATTTGCTGCTTCAGCTTCAGCCCCAGAGCAGAGCCGGTGTGACCCAGTCCCAGCTGTGGTGGTTAGCATTGCAAACAGGAATCTTCTTTTTCTGAAGCTAATGGTTTCAGGCTTCAGTCCAAGACCAGTCAAGAAACTGCCGTGAAGAGAAGCCGTAAGGCAGAAGTCAAGTTAGAGGAACTATATCTATGTTCTTACGCCCCGAAGCCTTTACAATTACAAAGCACCACTAATACACTCATGAACTACTACCTTCACTTTAAATTCCCAACACCTCCACATAGACAAATTCCGAGACTGTTGGAGCTGGCTATGCCAGACAGCCCAGCTACATGGTGAGGGGAACGCAGCCCCTCTCTGTATCTGAATTTGAAGGTGGTGAGGGATAAGTTCATCTCTGAAAGTGGTCTAACCCAGCATTCCGTGTGAGTTTTGAGGCCAGTCTCAGGGGAAATAGACCCAAGGTGATGGAGAGCACCATGCTGATGTGGCTCCATGCCTTCTCCATGCTGGCTTGCATGGTATATGAGTCTGTGCAGGTATGCTTCTCTGTGTAGGCACGTGCTGAGACAGTTCTCGATCCAGCTCCTCAATGGCCTCTGTTGCTTACACCTCCTCTCAGGGCCTCCCAGCCCATTTGTTACTTCTTAGTTTGTATCTCTCCCTTGGGCAACAGTGACTTCTGCTTTCTGTTGTGCCTTGGTTCAGCCCTCAGGTTTCTTCACGGAGGCATTGTTCCAGGACAACCCAACAAATCAACTGGGTCTCAGTCCATCTCCGCAAGAACCCCACCTGCTGCTTCTCGCTGCCTTGTGATCCACATTAAACATCAGAATAAAAACATTATTTTTTATTCCAAGCAGGCAGCAGGTTTGAGTCATGAAGACATGTCCGTTACCCGTGGCAGTGCCTGGCTGGGCCGCAGAAACACAACCAATCCCTCTGTACTATATGATAATCAACAAAAATTAGCTGCCTAAGGGAACCAGGAAACTCTGCCATGAATGCAGCAGTTAGAGACTGAGCCTATTTATTTAACAGGTGTCCCCTGAGCTGGGTCGCCAGACTCTATTTGCCAAATTTGCAGAGAGAGAAAGACAGCTTGAATAAATACAGGCAAGAAGGGAACAGTCCTGAAGCCATTTCCATTGTGGTTTTATTTTTTTTCTTTTCAACAACTTTTTGTTGTAAGAAAGTACATACTAGTTCTTGGCCATGCATATTCAGAAAGAAGCAGCTGTGTGAATATCCAGCTTCCCTCCTCGTAGCCTTGCACAATCCAACTCAGCCACAGTGAAAAGTTAGCACTGCTGGATGGTTTCATGATTGCTTTGGTTTTTTGTTCAGTTTAATTAAAATACCGTATGGGGTACGTTTTGGATGTGAACCCATCCCAGGCTGTCAGCGACCCAGAGCCAGCAACAGCGACTGGCACGTCTAAATGATCTCCTTCCCCACTCCCGTGCAGTGGAAATGTGCCTCCAAACACACATCGCTGTGTCGGGTGCTGCAGCATTGAGAAGCTTTGAGATAAATCAGATATCACGGCACCAAGTGTTTGGGTGCTCCTGGCTCTGTTTTTTGGAGAGTTTTCACTCAGTCTGGAGGCAGAGATGGGTAGTGACAGAGGGGAACTGCTGCAGATATTCCTGCCACCTCTCAAATGGAGGACAAAGCCAAGCACCTCATAAAGGGGTTTTGGTGACGTCTAGAGAGAGGAAGACCAAGTGCATCCTGCACTTCATTCTGGGCAGGTCTCTCCAGGCAACTCTTTTGCCATATATCCCCTGTTGCCTCGTAGCCCTGTCAGAAAGGCAATGCAAGGCAGAAGACTCAGCAGAGACACATCACGGAGAAGGAACTGCAGCAGCCCTGGCTAACAGCACGAGCTGAAGGAAGTGAGTAGAGCTAACAATCTGCTCATCTGGTGAACAATTCCCAGATAACATCCTAAGCAACCCCATAAAATCAACATGTGAGCATCAGGGAAAAAAGCTTTCTCTAACCAGAGGTTTATGCCAGAGAAAGAATGAATTTCCAGAGACTGTAGAAACTTCTACTGGCTGCTCCTTACAAGCGGTAGTGAATGTTTGCTCACTGCACTGGTGAGCTGAGAGATAATCTGTTAAATAAACAAGACAACATCTAGTTTCCAATTTTTTTCACTTAGTTTTAGTGTATAAGGCACTGACCCTGCAATATTAGTTACACAAAGCACACAGATTTCCTGGCTGATGCCAGCAGTCTCCAAGCCATCTCATGATGATTTCAGTCACGAACAGGGCTGACATTTAAGTCTCATAGAGCCAGAGCAGATATCTGGGAGATGTTCATCTCTGTGGTAAGACAGAGCTGCAAAGGTGTTGGTCATGCCTCCCTCTTCCAGCAGCTGCCAGCTGAATGGACAACAGCATGAGCCAAAAGCTGCCCATGGTATCACTCAGTGGTGACATCTGTGCGGGGTTTGCATTAGTCATAAAAGCATGTTAGAGAGCAGCTCACCTGAGCCCTGCTCCACAACTATTTTTGCCCCAGGTCATCCACAGTAAAGAGGAATCCAAAGACAGTTGCAACAGTGCAAAGTGAAGTAAGAGCAGCTTTTGGCTTTTGGCTTTGCTGGTGGAACAAGGATGCAGCACAGGGCTGAATTCCCTCCCTGCTCATCTGGAGAGCTTGGAAGAGCTCAGTCCTGCTCTTCAGTGGCTGAATTCATCCACACATCCATTCGTGTTGCTTCCCACGAAGGGGCTGTGTTGCCCTGAGCAACCTCTGCCACCATCTCTGTGGCAGAGCCTTCTCTCTAATCACCCACAATAGCTCCTTGTGGGTGACCATGAAATCTTTGCCCGCCCAAGGTCAGCTCAGCCATTTCACGCTGAGAATCCAGAATGCAGGACAGGGAAACCATACACTGTGCTCCAGCCAGCTGTGATTAAAGAAATAAGGATAACAATTATTCATATTGCTCCCTCAGTTTCCCCCAGGAAAGCCTTCTTGAGCCCTACTCCAGGGAAGAGAAATGAAGATTTGCTCCATAGCAAAAAGAAGCTAAAATAGCAGTTTGTTTCACAGACCTTGCTGAAATGACATTGGTCCCAAACCAGAGTCTAGTTGAAGGTGTGTAATTAATTCAAGACACCCAAATTATCAAACCTACAGGAGAGGTTTTAGACTGTGTTAAAAATTTACAGGTCTGGGAAAGAGCTCAAGAGGTTTCATGATATATTTTCTTGTCCCAAAGCAAGACACAGTGTTTCTAGATCGCTGTTGATGGATCTTTGTTTAAACTGTGTTTTCAAGACCTACTGTGATGGAGGTGTTGCAGACAATTCATTCCAGCATTTTGCAGCCGTGACCATTGGAAAATATATCCCAATATCTAACGATCATTTCCCCCGTAGCCCTGTAGAAGGGGAATGAAGCTGGTGAAGGGTTTAGAGCACATGTCTGATGAGGAGCGGCTGAGGGAACTGGGGTTCTTTAGTCTGGAGAAAAGGAGGCTCAGGGGAGACCTCATCACTCTTTACAACTACCTGACAGGAGGTTGGAGAGAGGTGGGGGTCAGTCTCTTCTCCCCTGTAATAAGTGACAGGATGAGAGGAAACGGCCTCAAATTGTGCCAGGGGAGATCTAGGTTGGATATTCAGAAAAATGCCATTACAGAAAGAGTTGTGAAGCACTGGCACAGGCTGCCCAGAGAAGTGGTGGTGGAGTCCCCATCTCTGGAGGTGTTTAAGAGATGTGTGGATGTGGTGCTGAGGGACATGGTTTAGGGACCCTGGCAGTGCAGGGTGAATGGTTGGACTCGATGATCTTAAAGGTCTCTTCCAGCCATATGATTCTGCGATTCTGTTTACATGCATTGTTTTCTTATCTACCGTGAACATGAGGAACAGATTTCTTCTCCTCTCATAAAAGAGTCCCTCATGGATTTGAACAGGGCTGCCTCACTCTGCCCGCTTCTCTTCCCTCTGAAGGAGACAGTGATGTCAGTATTTCCCACAAGTAGTTTTTCTCTGCTGGCTGCTCTTGTGGTTCCTGCTAGATATTTTTGAAGTAGGACAATTTCTTTCTGGAAATGGAGTGCCCCACTTTATAGTCTCCTCCGAGTGAGGCTGTCCCAGGGGGACCAGAGCATTGCTGCAGGTAACACAGCGTAGTGCAGCGTTCATCTTTGTCATGACAGCTGGATGTGTTGATCTGGGGGCAGGTTGTGATTCATTCCAGCTTCCAGATGTGGCTTTTTCCTGTTTTTTTTTCTGAGAACTGATTTCTAATCAGTTGTTCCCAGCCCTAATTTCACATTAGTGAAATTAATTAGGAAATCACCAAGGTTAAACTTCCTGGCTAAGGCCCCGCTGGAAGGAAACCAGGCTATAGTTTGAACGTAGGAACATTTAATTCCTTTCTATAAATTTGCCATCACGGTCAGGACCTGAATTTACCTTGGCCAGTCTCAGATCACCTGATAATGGGCTTCAGGGGAAAGTTTAAGAGAGAGAATATGAAGTGAATCTCATCCGTTTTGCTCTCCTGCACTTCAGTGCTCAGCGTTTTTGTTAGAATATTCTGGATTAGGTATTTGGTTGTCAGCCCTAGGCCTCTTCTCTACTGAGTTTTCTAAACCCTCTCTGGAAAAAAAAAAAAAAGTTACATTTTTAACTCCCATGACTAGTTCCATGATTTGTGTAAAGGCACTTCATTATGTTTGTTTTAAACCTGCCAGCTGATCATTCCATTAGTGCCCCTGGGTTCTCCTGGTATGAGAAATAATGAATAACCGCTGCTTACTCACCCTTGCCATCCTCGTCATCACTGAGTGGCTGTCGACTAGTACACAGAATGGCTCTCTGCTGCAATGAGAATTCCAGCTTAGCCATTCCTCATATTAAAACTATTCCACGCCTCTGATCATCCTTCATTTCTACATCTACTACATCCTGTTTTATACAGCATGAATGGAAGTACTCACAGTGTCCCAGATTTAGGTGCACTAGGGATTTATATACACACTTTTTAGAGTGAAACACTGTTTTCTATCCATTTCCTAGTAAGTTCTACGATTTTATTCACATTTTTTCTTGTGCTGAGCACTGAGATGGCATATGAAAGCACTATCTGCAATGACTCCAAGATCTCCTTCCTGAGGGGTCAGTGCTAATTTAGAGCAGATCATTGTGGATGCAGTTATCAGCTTCTCATTTCTCTCCCGGCTCTTGGTGTTAGCTCAGGCTCAGAGGGTTCGTACATAATGTTCTGAGTCACCAAACATCCTGGGTCCTCATCCCAAAAGATGTCATGCCCCAAAATGGAGCTTCCTAGTGTATTATGTGGGCTCAGACTTCCACACAGTTGAAAGGGTAGACAAGATGTTTGGTCACTTATGAGGACCCATTTTTCTGCCATTAGTTGAAGTTAAAACACAGAGATGAGAGAAGGTGCATCTTCCCACAGTCCATGGCACATCAAGCCTAATCAGAATCTGATCAATTGGGCTAAATTTCACTGAGAGATGGAACTTCTATTACCATCTTCTATGTTATGAAAGAAGTGGGAGAAACCCAACCATCTACTACATCTTCTAGACCAGAGGCCATTTCATGCAACTGGGGCATGAATAACCACAGCAAAGATTACCATGTCTCTGAATCATGTGTATGCTGGAGATCTGCTGTTCATAGTTCAAATCAAGAGAGGAAAAAACCTCAAGATGTACCCCCTCAGTTCATAACTGTCCGTCATAGCCTGCAGAGGTGAGAAACTGTCACCTCTGAAAAGTTAGGAGCAAAATGGAGAAATGGGGAGCAAACGAAAGGTCTCATTTACCCAGCAGTCACTCAGCCACAGCCTGACGACTCAAAATCACCAAGTAACTGATTTCATAATTCATAGAATCACAGAATTGTTTTGGTTGGAAAAGACCTTTAAGATCATCAAGTCCAACCACTAACCTAACACTGTCAATTCCACCACTAACCATGTCCCAGCACATCTAAATGGCTTTTAAGTACCTCCAGGGATGGGGACTCCACCTCTGCCCTGGGCAGCCTGTTCCAATGCTTCACAATTTTTTCTGTAAATATTTTTTTCCTCAGGTCCAACCTAAATCTCCCCTGGTGGAACTTGAGGCCGTTTCCTCTCTTCCTGTCACTTTTTAATTGGGAAAAAAGACTGACTCCCACCTCACTACAACCTCCTTTCAGGGGGTTGTAGAAAGCAATAAGGTCTTCCCTCAGCCTCCTTTTTTCTTCCAGATTCAACTCCCCCTGGTGCCTCAGCCACTCCTCATAACACTTGTGCTCTAGATCCTGCACCAGCTTCGCTGCCCTTCTTTGGACACGCTCCAGCCCCTCAATGTCCTTCTCAGAGTGAGGGGCCCAAAACTGGTCATAGAATTCAAGGTATGGCCTCACCAGTGCTGAGTACAGGGCATGATCCTTGCGCTGGTCCTGCTGGCCACACCAGTGCTGGTACAAGCCAGAATGGTATTGCCCTTCTTGGCCACCTGGGCACACTGCTGGCTCATACTTAGCCGCTGGTGACCAACACGCCCAGGTCCTTTTTCCCTGGGCAGTTTACAGCCACTCTTCCCCCATCCTGGAGTGTTGCAGGGGGTTGTTGTGACCTAAGTGCAGGACCTGGCACTTGGCCTTGTTGAACTTCATAAAATTGCCCTTGGCCATTTGATCCACGCTGTCTGGATCTCTCTGTAGAGCCTTTCTATTCTCAAGCAGACATTTTCTCTTTTTTTCCTTCAAATTTTCCCCTCTCACAAGAAATTTGGGATGGATACTTCTTTGTTTAGCATTCAGAGGTTATCAGGCTTGAAAACTTCACTGTTAGTCTCTTCTAAACTCACAAGCCTAAGTCCTGGAGAACAAGGGCTGTTCATCCCTGGAAGCTGATTGATGAGCTTCATAGCAATGAGCTCAATTAGTCCCACTCATGGGGATGTTTGCTCTTGACCTTGCCGCTAATACAGAGACATGATCTCCCTCACCACCGTGGCCTGGCCATTCTGTTAAAGTGCTACCAAGGAGAAAGCAAGGGATACACTGAGATGACGTCCAGGACCTCAACCCACCCACAGAACCATAAAGCCCAAGTCTATTCTGGATGAACTAAAGTGAGATGACTGCTAAATGAGTTGAGGTTCCCTTGCCAAACTAGCAGAACTGACAGGTCCATGTACTTCTCAACCAATTTCTAGTTTTACAGCCTCATCCTACCACATCCTTCTGTCTTAGACAGTTTAGGCTGCATTATTACTTTCCCTCCATACTGCTGCCACCAATGGCAGGAGTTCCTCTCTCCTTTGCTCTCTGATTGTTCTTCTGGACCTCCTTGGAATGAAGAAGAGGATGGAGGGATGTCTTCTGTAATCTCAGGTACTTTTGCACGCCCAAGGAAACCACCCAAGAGGTGTCTGACATTTCCAGTACCCTTGGTTTAGCTGTTGAGAATCCCACCATAAGGACAAACCTCAGACATATCACATGGGACCATAGTCTCATTGCTTCTTCATAGCCCTTTCTATACTTTTGCAATCATCCTTTGGCTTTTGACTTGAAATAGATGGGAGAAAAAAGGTCTCTCACTTACATATTCATGTGGAAAAGCAATGAGTCCTGATACAGCCAAGGTCTTTCTTGTTCAACTGCATCCAGCTGTATCGCTTAGGAACAGGAAGTCATACAGTTCCAGCAAGAATTCCACCAGGTGACCTGGGGCCAAAACAAACTCACAAGCTATAGACCTGCC
>NW_010418280.1:16761-24057 GCF_000710305.1 Buceros rhinoceros silvestris | reverse complement strand
AAGAGTGCAGAGACATTGCAGGATTATATTCTAGGAGCAGGTTGGATCTCAGTAGAGAGACGGCGGCAGGAGTGTCCCAGAGAGACAGGAGGGGATAAAATATGCCGAAGTACTGTTGAGTACTTGAGACAGTAATCGGGAGATTTAGCACCTCTTCCTAAATCTGTCATGGCAAGAGCTAGTGAGCATTAATCAGTCAGAGCATTTATCCCTCCTGTGCTTCTGCTCCCCTGCTTGGCAAAGAGAGATGGCATCAGTTCCACAGGGACCTTCGCTTGCTCACGTTCTCCCCAACAAAATAGTCTATCAACAGGGTCAATGTCATTTTGAGTGCAAACACTTCTCACACCATGCTGGATCTGCTACCTCAAATTCTTCACCGCTACCCTGTCCCAGCTGACGAGGGGAGCGAGGACCATGGGTTCTTTTACTATTATTATTATTATCATTATTATCCTCTTTTTCAAAAGGATAAGCAAAACATCTACCTGGACTGAAATATCATCATTATATAAGGCAGCAATAGCAGCAGCACAGAAAATTAGATTAATTTCCAGGCAGAATCCAAAGAAAGAAACATCTATAGGTGTGTAACTTTGAGGATGAGCTCCAGCCTGTAAAGTGAAATAGCCTTCTAGGGGTGAAAACTCCCCTGTAACTATAGCTGCAGTGCAAAGTTTGCAAACAGGCTGGTTTTTCTCACCTCTGCTCTGTCAACAAACACGTAGGAACCTACATCCAGATCTCCTGAAAAGTCAGTTTTCCAGGGCTCCATGTTACAGAAACTCAAGTGCACATGCCTGTGGGTGTATGGCTGGAGGTGGTAATTTAAGGGTCTTGCCATAATCAACTCTTCTGGGAAAATTTAAAATACCATCCTCCTGTGGGCGAGGATTTGAGGACCTTCTCCTAGCAAATTAGAAGCATTTTTTTTTCAGTGCATGTGTGGGTGGTGAAACCAGGCTCACCTTCGGCAACTCTGATGTAAAAATAAAACTTGTAAGACATTTAAATCTTCAGAGAGGATTTCAGACCTTCCTGCAGACAAATTAGCAATGAATATTTTGTGCATATGTAGAATACACAGAGATAGGGAGTTGGTTATTATTAGCACAATATTAATATCTCTAGAGCTTCAAACTTAGACAAGGGTGTTGGTGTGCAGGACACTGCAGACACCATAAGTGGGGCTGGCCAATTTTTCCTTCTTTTTTAGATTTTTTACTCACTGATGAACTTTTTGCTCTTTCTTTATCCCCCCTTAGACATTACCCTCTTCCCTTCTGATCACACTGTAAAGCTTCATGAACCTTGGTCAAAGTTCCAGATTAATTTTAAGTAAAATGATTAAGTAAATTAGAAGATAATGGAACTATCAGTCTTCTGCTCAGCAGCTCACTGGTAGGGGGAGGTCCTCAGCGGCTGGTTGTGGGGTCACATAACTCACCAGTACAGATGCAGACCTATAGCTCTCGTGCTGGTTGTAGACATGGCCCAGCAAGAAACATCAAGCCCATGTGATGACCATGGTGGTCAATTTGAAAGAAAACAGAGCAAATACTGAAAATATAAGCTGTAACTGGTTTTAAATATATAAATAACTGAGTCTAGTTATTGCTTCATCACTAATACACCAT
The DNA here is from genome assembly GCF_000710305.1 of Buceros rhinoceros silvestris. NCBI lineage: Eukaryota > Metazoa > Chordata > Aves > Bucerotiformes > Bucerotidae > Buceros > Buceros rhinoceros. The sequence goes on along the minus strand of NW_010418280.1, from coordinate 22,420 downwards.
GACAACTAAGGCTTGTCAAGAATCATGCACCCATATAACAGTGCTACTGGAAATTATTTATCCATGAAAAAAGTCCAAATTATTTGTATGTGAGTCAGCGTGGAACAGGTGAATCACTTTTGCCTGGCTCTAGTATTGCTTCTTACTAATCTTGGTATATACTGATTTAGAATGATAACTTCGAAATACAGCAGAGTTAATAAAGACAGTGATAAATTAATGGCTGAAAGTCATGATAATGCTAAGAACATGGTAAAAGGAGTGTTAATTAATGGTGATTTTGTGGGAAATAACTCAGAACCCAGGATCGAATTATACAAAATTATCCTTAAAAAGGTTCAAATCACAACTGCAAATCCACCCCCCTTTCTCCTTTTCAGGTTTTTTGAGTGTCGGTCTATATTTGTATCTACTGAGATTAGTCAAGACTGGAAAAGATTGAGCAAATGAACAGAGCTGGGATCCTACTGCAAAGCAGGTAAATCACTTCTGAGGTCCCACCTTCTTACAAGTGCATTAATTTAGGGTTCTTCACATCAGTCACCTAAAAAAGGTGGTCCAAAAACTAAGCATTTCTTAAACAGCTGAAAATCATTTGGACAACCCGGTATAAGTCAAAGTTACAGGCAGGAGAGATACCAGGGAGTTTGCTCAAGATAAGACCTGTAAACAACAGAAATGGGAAGCATGGTTGTACATTCCATTGGTGCTTCCTAGGACGCAACAGACTCTTAAGAAGTTCGTCTATAACCAAAACATTTTCATTTCACAATTTGGCAGCTTTCTTGGTTAGAAATCTTTTCTCATGATGTCTCTCCTGTCAGTGCAGCAATCCCTTGCCATGGGGCTGGCAAATCTGATGTCCACGAGACTCCAGCGAATAATCACCACGTGCTCAGTTCAGTGGCTGAGGCTCATCCAAGTTGACTGTCTGTTAGGGGTGACCCTAATATTTGTAATTTAGCAGATGAGGTGCTAAAATGCCCGGCAAGATACAGCAGCAGCCACCTGTATGATTTTACAGGACTGCTCATCAGGTACCATCCTCATTAGCACGTTTGTGTGTAGGCAGCCCATCTATTGGCCACTGCTTCTCCAGAGGCTGGTTGGATTAATGATTTCAGCAAAGCTGTTCTGTAATTGCATGTACTAATCAATGTGTCAGGCAAAGCACACGGAATAAAGGACAGTATTTCACTGCAAGAGGTGTTCTAGGGAAATATCGTTTCTGTTGATGTATGATGTCTTTTTCTCTAAACTGAACCTCGTCTTGCCCTCAAATATACCACTGAATTATTACAAGCTTCACTTTTCTAAGTAATAAAAGGTCTCTGTCTACAATATTTTATAAAACATTAATTCTAAGATTTACTAAAATTTTTTTAAAAGATATGATTAAGACTTAACCTTAATAGAATCTGTATTTATCAGCTTCTCTAACATGTTTGCTTACATAAATAAAAGATTATTTTCACAACTGCTTCGAAAATAAAAATTGATATAATTAATGCCACATGATTTTTAAAAAGGAGAGAAAAAAGACATTTGAAGAAAAAAATCTGATCATTTCTGAATCCATGATTCTTGAGGCACATAAACACAGTCTTGCACTTCATTCTATCCTCTTGCTGATCCCACTTATTTCATAACGTTTATGACATCCTGAAAAAGTTAAATTTTTTTTTTAAGAACAGAGACAAATCAAATTAAGAGCACTGTGTTCCATGAAAACACATGTCAGGTATTTCAGATGAAGTTTATGTTGCTCAATATAACTTTTTTTTTTTCTTTGCTATCACATTCTTTCTAGGTAAGAGATAAATTCATGATTAATTTTTCATTAAAATTTATTATAATTTTTCTCTTAGTTAGTATGTTATGCCTAAACTTCAGTGCATGATCAGGTTATTCTAAGTTTTAACGTTAAATCACAAAAAGCAGGTAGACTTTTAACTCATTTCAAAAGACACATTAACACTCAGCGATCATAAGTGACTCTGTTGTCCTCAGATACAAAGGAAGGATTTTACGGCAGGAAGGATGCACGTAGACATTTTCCTGGTTTCAAGAATCACATGAAGAAATATCTCCTGTAAATTTTAATCTCCTTTTGGAGGATAAAGAAAGGTCAGTAAGAAATTTCATGCAGTATTCAAGGCCTGCTTGATGCGATTGTGAGGCTTCTGCTTATCTTCCTTGAAAAGAACAGTGATCAGAGAAGATCCCTGATGACTGGAAAAAGGCTGATCTCAGGAAAAAAAAATTAAAACAGCAGCGTATCTTAAAAAAAAAAAACAAAACCAAGCAAAACTCAACAATAACAAAAAAAAGGAGAACATTAGGAAGCATAAGTCACTCCATATCATTCCCATCTCTGGAAAAATGATGGAGTCCAACAGCAAAGGCAGCAGTGATTGAGGGCCCTCGTTGCCTTCTATGACAAAATGGATGGTTAGGTGGGTGAAGGAAAATTGGTAGATGCCATGTGTCTTGTACTTAATATGGCTTTAGACATCACTTGCCACTGCATTCTCATTTGGAGGCTGAAGCAGTGGAGGAATGGGCTGTCAAGAAGGTTGAAAATTGGCTGGACCACCTTGCTCAAAGAGCAGTGATCAATGGTTGAGTGTCTGTCCAGCAGCTCATGAGAAGAACAGCCAAGGCTGATATTGTCCTTCATTTTCCTCAGTGACCTGGAGGATGACACAGTGCACTCTCATTAGATTTAGGGATGGCACTAAACTAGGAAGAAGGATTGACATGCTGAAACATGGTCAGCCGAAAGGGAGTGTGATAAACTTGACAGGACCATGAAGTTCAGCAAGTAACAACTGCACCTTGGACAAAATCATCTCGTACCTCAATATATCAGGGACATCCCTGGCCGGGTACAGCCCAGCTGAAAAGGACCAGGGAGTTATGATGGACACCAGGTTGAACATCAAACAGCAAGTAGTCAAACCACGTCCCCCACTAAACTGGAAAGAATAAAGGACAGTTCTTAACTCCCTTTACCTGGCGCTGATAAGACCGCACGTGGAATACTGCATCCAGTTCTGGATTCTCTATTCAAAAGCATGAGGAGCAACTGAAGAGGGTCCAGCAGATGGCTCCTATGATAGTCGGGGGTCTACAGCACAGCTCCTATGAAAAGAGATTGGGATCCTGTTTTTTTCAGCCTGTTGAAGAGGTGACTAAAGGGTGCCCTAGTAGCTGTTCATAACTGTTTGAACTACAATTATATGGACAATGAGGACAAATTATTCTTGATAGTGTTAAATGATAAAATGGAAGACAACGTCCCCAAACTGCAGCTTGGAGGGCTCATGTTGGACATCTGACAAAAAAAAAACAAACCCAAAACCAAATTCAACCCCCTCACTAGAAAAGTAGTGCAAGCCCAGAACAGTCCACTAGAGAGGTCACAGAAGCAACAAGACTTGACTAGAAGAAGTCATTGCTGATTTGATCTAGTGTTGGCATTAGTCCTGCTTTAGGCAAGAGGCTGCACTAGATGCCTCCATGAGTGTCTTCCAAGCAACATTTCGGTGAAATTCTCTGGCAATCCAAGTCTGAAATGGAGGCAAGAGCCTTGAAAACCAAAATTCTCTCAAAAAAAAGTAATCTTGGGGCACAATCCATAAATGTAGTAGATAATGATGCTGAATATTAAGTAGACACATCATACTAGATGTTGTCCATATCCTTAAAAGTTTCATTTTTTAGGAATTTTCCAGACCTCAACCTTCAGTATTTTGCATGAATAATTAACATCCTCTCTCTGTGTCCAGGAGATGCCAACCGCATTATCACTTCTCCTGCTTCTCATATCACTCAGGCTCCACAGACACTTGGCAGCTCTTTGTTCATACTCCTCAATTGGTTAACTTCAGTGAGTTTAACTTTGAATAACGATTCCTCGCTTCTATTTATCTCGGAAGGCTGCTGATTCTGCTCTATATTTGAAGAAGACATTGTGTGCCTAAAAGCTTGTAGAACTTTTGTTTCTTTTTTACCTTGGTTATGACGGATTGTCTAAGAAAAGGTATTATCTCTCACTGCAAATTTTGCTTACCTCATGTTTTCAGATGACCACAGACCGTCAACATTACTCCTACTACAACGGTCAGTATTACCTTTGTCATCTGCAAATAACGACATACTGTGTGTGATGTCAATTGGCTTTAACACACTTCCTGCATTTTCAAGCATTTCTTATGAATTTTTACTCCTGTATTTAAAATAATTAAGGAGACAATAGATCACTTCTCTTTCTACTGTGTAAGAATGAACATCTGCCAGAAACGTTTTAACATTTCCATGGTTTAAAGCACCAGTGGCCACAGAGAAAACGACACCCTTTTCAACCAAGCCTTTAACAATTCTTTTGATTGAAATTGGAGCTAGCATATTACCAGAAATATGTAATGCTTTTATTCTACCAAGATATATTATTTAACAACGGGTGAATTTTGCAGAACAACTCTATTTAATTTGTTCTTTCGATCTAATGACCCATATGAATGATTGCAGACACTGCTGTGACACAGAAGTTGCTTCTGTCAAAACCAGAATGCATGATTTTCTTCATATCTTCATCAGGGAAAACATTTCAAGTGCTTAGACTCTGTACAAAAATTGTTTTATAAGTTACGCGGTTTCCATGCTGCCTTATATCTGATGGTCAAGTACGAACAAGTAAGAAAAGTCCTCTGCATCAGCTACTGTAGTCACAGTAATAATCGCTACCGCTGATGATCCATGCAAATTCGTACCTCCAGTGAGTGTAAAGTCTCTTTTTTACAGACGCTAAATCTCCTTTTGTTGGGGGATTGTTATCACCTAAAGCGCCGTGGAGTCATGGTCTGTGTAACTCACCGAAATCCACACAGAGGTACTAATATAGCTACTGACCACACTGCCAGCCTTGGACCAAGTGCTGTCCAGACCCTCCATACACCACTAGATCTTATCACCCCTGACCAGCTTTTCCTGGGGCCTCCACCCACACATCTTGCTGTTGCCTCAAGCGCTGCATCTAAATTCTGATGTGTCTGAGGTTGTGCGTAAGTCTGTGTTCAGCTGGACACCTCACTCCTTCTGCATCATTGGCCTTGGATCTGCTTCATGACTATGGTCCTGCCTGGTGATGAGGGCTCTCAGCTGAATCCGGTGACAGTCACTGGTAGCTGTTTCCTTTCCTTGGGTCTTGTGGGCCTGAGCCCCCTGTTGAAGAGGTCTCTGCCAGTCTCACGGTCACCCCCAGCCTTCAATTTGCCTTTCCTTGTGAAGCAGCTGTAGTCTTGCTGCTACCCTGACAACTCTGACCTTCTTGAGTCCCAAGCCGAGTGTGATGGAGCTTGGTCCTCAAGCTGTGCAGGTTCTTACACATACACTCCCCCCATCCCCACCCACTCAAGACACCTCTCTAGCCTCATACTGACCTTCACACCCTGCAGAAGATCACGGTCAGCATGCAAAGGCAGGTCACACCCCTGCAGGCTTCTCTTACTCCAGCCGTTCCACTCCGTTGTGCAGTCTGAGTAAGGAGACTTTTCTCAGTCCTGCCTTTCTCAAATTGTCCATATCAGAGCTCCTGTCCAGACCTGCTCTGATATTTGAATCAGGATCAATTCTCTTCGTAGTTCAGACATGTTCC
>NW_010418280.1:10356-16672 GCF_000710305.1 Buceros rhinoceros silvestris | reverse complement strand
CTGCTGATTCATGCTGGATTCAGACACACTTGATGTTGCATTCACACCAGAGTGAAGACCCAGCAGCTACTGGGCTTGGAAGAATATTTCCAGAGACTTGTGATAAGGCTCCTACCCACAACTAGTTAGGACCCATCAGAAAGATCCCACTTGCCACTAGCTCTTGAGGCTTTAACTGACAAAAAACCTCCCTGCATCTTTGCAACGAGACGTTCTGGTCTGCACCTCTGGTGGGCATCTGCTGCCTACCGAGCTGTTAATGGGCCTTTCACAGACCTGCTTCCTTGCATGCAATTTCTTTACTTGAGTAAAAAGTGCAAAAGCAGATTTATAGGGTAATACCATGTTTTGACAGGCAAAGTCCATTATTTTTATTTCAAGAGTGTTATTCAGTACAGCTGAGGACAACATGAATGGACTTTTCTTAAAGTAATTTGTAGAGGCTTGGGCTCACTTTTGTTAAAAGGTTTCTCAAGGCAGATTTTATGCTGAAAAGTGCCATAAATACCCACTTTGCTTAGGTTCTGTTCTGCAAAAGTTTGGTTGATGATTCAGCTGATCTTTTACTTACCTAGAAGAAATGAATGAAATAAATAGGGCCATTATTTAAAGAAAAGAGAGCTTGCCATCTTTAGGGAGGTCTTCCAGAAATAAGGGATAACCCTTTAAAAACAGGATGGTTAGTCAAGTTAATGTCTTCCTTCATCTTTACCCAGCTAAAGACTCCCCTGGGCCTATAACATCTTTTATTCTCAAACATAATCTGTCTTGGAGGACTTGCAGAAAGTTATCAGCCTGTGTGATGCTTTGTAGCCACACGTTCCTCATCAGAGTCCCACCTCTGATGTCACAGTTCACTGCTCCTTGGGGAGGGCACTGAGGGCTGCTGGCCTCAGCAAGACCTCCTCAAATATTCCTCTTCAGCCAAGTAGGGTCAAGGAACCTCTCAGTAGGAGACTAAACCACAGATGCAGCCCTGGTTCGCTGGGTCTATCACAGCAGTTCCCGTTATGTTTGGGAGTCCCTGGCACCACTGGTAGTGGAATGGGTTCATCTGCATGTACATTGCCATTTGCCATAGTGCCTTACAGACCACCTACAGATGTTGCCATGTTCTTCCTGTGATTGGCCTGTAGAGGAAGGTAGGAAGAAAGACTGGAATGATCTGAAGTGTTTATGACTTTCCTCCAACAGGTTAAAAACCTTGTGATCAAAAAATCAAAAAAGATAAACCTTCTTCAGCTTCTGTTTTTTAGCTTTTAGATGGATTCAGGTCCCAATTTCAAGCCTCTTTTCCTCCAAATGAAAATTATAATTTTCTTATTTTATTTGATAGAAGCTGAGACTTACATGCAATAATCTGTTTTCAGATCTCACAAGAGGCAGGATTTTATCATGAGGCTTGGCAACTTTTTGATAAAAAGCCCCTATTCTCAATGGAAACCTTTCGAGTGTTTTGGATAGGATCCACAAATAGAACAAGGAATGTGAACACTTCAATTACAGGACATCTAAACTTTTAATATATTAATGGTATAACTGGTTCAAATGAGCTCCGAAACAGTTGTTCGGACCTTGTTTTTCTAATCAATGCTTAAATATATTTTTGAGAACAGGATCAAAACTGAATGGCTTATTCATGTTGGAGTTAATTAATATTGCAGGTAATGGTTTGGCTTGGCTTCACGGTTTTTTCCCTCCCTCTTTCAACAAACCAGCTCATATATCAACTATGATTCCCTTTACCAAACGAAAATAGAAGCAAATACACAGTTACCTACACTGTTCTTGTTGTGAACATGTATAACACAGCCTTTCATCTGTGGGTTTTTAATGTCTCTCATCTACAAAAGATCACTTAGCTAACCTAAAAAAGATCATTCAAATGACTCTTTATTGTAATTCTGTTATTAGACGGTATATAAAAGGTGTTCAAAACCACAGATAACGTATTCAGGTAGGAAAAAAAAAAAAAGAAGAATGTAGAACAGGATGTATTGGCCACAGTTCGCTTATTTATAGCGTGCAAGAGGAAGGTCTGACTCCTTGTGATTTGGGACTGAATGAATTCCAAAGACACTCTGTGTCTTTCTGGACCTCATATTAGGATGGAAGTTCCTCACTTGGAAAAGACGAGATCTCTCCAGTAAATGGATGTTTTCGTGGCAGCCACCTGGACTTGGACAGAATTTTTCCTGGGTCAAGATTTCCACACAAAAGTGAAGTGACTGTGAGGGAGTGTAAGAAACACAATGTAAGGTTGAACGTGTAAGACATCAAGTCTGGTATAAGTGTGTAATCGCACCCCAGATAAAGCTGATATCCACGTAACAAATAATTGCCATGAGAAATGAAAAGATTGTCAGGTGCTGGAAAAGCTGTACGTATGCTGGACACAATTGATCTGATGATAAAATTTGAGATCATCAAACCCCACACAAACATAGCAACAACGTGACTTTATAAAGATGAAAATGTGTTACACCTTTTTCTGACATCACCTTGCCATAAATATGTCATTGTGATCTATATCACTGCCTATCCATGTTCTCTAGAATGAAAATTTTCTCAAGTAACCCGTAAGAGATGAATCTCTGCTAAAAAAGTATGGGAAAAGGGAATTTAGCACCTAAGTTCAGTGTCATCTACATCTCCAGCCAACTAGTTAACACTCGTGGAAAATATCAACCTGTACTGGAGGGTCAAAAATGACTGAATGGTGCGATAACACTTATTACCATGAGCCAAGGCCAGCAGCACAATGGGATAACCTTATACTGCAGAGACTTTTGCTTTTTATTAAGCTTGACCAATACAACCTCTTCATTTCTTGCAAATTCTTCTTTTCCTGATGTCAGTTCGCCTGAGCAGTTTAAATATGGAACAAGTGACTGCACCTTTCTTCAGTGACCTCAGACGATAGCGGGACTGTTAGAAAGAGCCCACCAAAATGAGGATGAGGGTGGCATCCAGGTGGCACCAAGAAATGGCATGTGCTGGAATGAAATCCTTTTCTCTTTGCTGAAGTTGTAAAGATGTACATGAGACTGGGACAGCATTTTTGGATGACTGTGTACCAGTACCTTGAACTGTCTGGGAACATACTCAAGCACCAGAACATGACCCATCAATATCAGCAAAAGGTTGGAGAGGTCCTTAGCATGTCTTTGGTCTATGCCAACAAGGTTCTCCAAACACCCACCTCCCAGGCACAGCTCAGTCAGAGCGTTCCAGGGTTCCTGCCATTTTGGCGGTTTGCATACAGTCACCCTGCATCTACACAGGTTCCCAGCACAGAGGTAGCTCGTGATGCACCATTTGCCCCGATCACCCAGGAAATTATATTTAATTTTGGAATGCAGACATTGTCTCCCCAGGCAAAAGCACATCGCACCTCAACTTCTCTCTCTGCAAGCCAGGGGGAATTCTTACTCTTGCTTCAGGGGTTGCAGAAGGCTGCAAGGGTCCCTAATCCAGAAAAGTGAGCACTTACGTGCATTGCTAAATCATAACCCATACAGATGAGAGGCCTTAGGCTTTATCTAACTTTCCTTCAATATTAATGGCAAATAGAATTATTTTCTCCCTGCAAAAGCTGACAGCAAAAATTTCAGGTTTCAGAAGGCAGGATGAAGATGACGGACACAATGAGCACTTGTGGCCACACCTCTTATTTGACTCTCCCCACTGTATGACAATCATAAAGGGTCAAATCCTAACACCAAGGTTGGGTGGGGATTTCATTATTTCAGCAAGATTGCTAGGGATAAAAAGTGCCATTCGATGGGGCGCAGTAGAAATGAGGAGCAGGTATTTCTGTCCCAGGGCAGAGATATTGAAGACTTCCTCAGAAGCAGGTCTCTGGTTAGAGTCCTCGCCTGTAGTTTTCATCCTGGCAGAGCCTCGTAGCGACCGCTGTGACTCACACACACAATAGGTTACAAGACCTCCTCTGAAAATAGAAGCTGAAGTGTAACAGACTGCAGTAGTAACCTGCACAACTTAATGAGGGAGATTTGTTCAGTGTGTGTAACATTTCTCGTTCTATGATTAAAGGAATGATCTGGCAGTAAGTGTGCTATGAACGAGCTGACAGGACTCTATGCACCAACCAGCAAATGACTGCAATATGCCGTTTTTATTCGAGCATGCGTCAGCAATGAATGTTTATTTAGAAGTGGATTTCCAAGAGATGTGATGGACCTAAAGGTCACCAACTCCGAAAGATTTTGGACTCTCTAATATTGAGCTATCATTCTTTGCTAGAATAGATGAGAAACCCCTTTGCTTCACTCTTCCTTCCAAATTCCCTTGAAAATTATTTTGTTCTTCTCTTGGTGTCCGCATTAGTTCAAAGGAAGGAGGCTGGGTGGGGGGGTGGGAGGGGGGCGTTGTTTAGGTTTTGTCACACAGCTTCACACAAATAGCCCTTGGGGGTAGAAGCAGTAAGGAACAAGGGTAGAGGGAGACACCAAGGCTGAAAGTAATTTTCTGGGGCTTCTCATCTTCTCTCGTACATTCTTTGTCCCCGGTTTGTGAACCTCTGCCCTAGTCCTTTCCTCTGCACCAAGGCAGAATCAAGGCTACCTATGCCATTTCGGAGCTTGTTTGCCTCAGGTCTTCTAATAAACATCCAAGGAGTTTTCACAGCCTCTCTAGACAACATCCACTCTTCATTTTCTTTTATGGCATTTAATTTCTCTTCTTTGCTGAAGGTTGAGCAGATTTCTTGTTGTTCCAGTCACCAAGGGCACAGAACTATTGATCTCCATACTCCCCCTCTCCTTTGTTGGAAGAACATGTACCCGGCTTCCTGTAGGTTTCCCTTTTCAGGGTAAACCAGTCCAACTGCTTCACTTTTACTTCACATATTGTTTTCACATCCTCTTCTCATTTTCACCGTTATTCTCCAGGGGGTTTTCACTATGTGTGGACTCTCCCTATTTCTACTTTGCCTTTTCTTAGGGAGATGCCACTGATGAAATTCATCAGATTACTGAAGTCTATGGCTTTCCATTATCCAGTGAATGAAGGAAAAAAGGGATATTGACCTTCAGGGAATTCTGAAGCCTAAGTCCTAGAAAAGACCTCTAAGGAAAGAGAAGATAATTTCACCTCACTGACCTACCTGCTCCTTTATCTGTTTGCTCAGACTTCTGAAAAACCTGAAAAGTGATCAAGGGAGTGCATCATTTTAGGGACATTGGATGGAAACAATGGGGAAATGAACCACCAAACTCAACAGACAACTTGTCTCTTCACCTTAGCTTAGTAGTCTTCAGTGAATTCTTCGCCCCTCTCCAGTGAGGAACCTGAGCAAAGCTGGGAGATGAACACACTTGCTGGGCAGTACCCAATGCCCACCATGATGGTCTTTCTTTACCAGTGCCCTCTGTGCTCAGTGAGAGGGACGGCAATTTTGATCTTCCTCATGCTTATGTCCTTAAAGGCTTCTTGACTTGTAGAGACTTTTTGGCCCTGCGAAAGGTCCTTCTTGCTCAAAAGAGTCACACTATTTACAAAGTCAATGACCTGTGGTCTTCGGCTGCCCAGAGGTGCGTCTTATGTGAGATGAAGCAGCTATCTGAGCCATCAGGTCAATTAACGCAATGAATTACTCTGCATTTCAATGATCAGGTCCATATTTGCACTGAGACATGGCTATCAGTATTCATAGCATCTGTCTAAACTTGAAGATCCCTGCTTGGCAGCAGCAAATTTTGGGTGGAAGGTAGAGTTATCTGTCAGTCCAGCCCAGGTCCATTTCTGCTTCTAGTCCATCGGCCTACAATCCATGGGAGAAATTGCTGCCTTGCTCGTTTGAAGTGCTTTAAAGGGGAAAAGCCAAATGCAACATCCTGTCACTGCCAAACCCAGAAACACTAGTTTTCATTGCCACTGTGCTAACAGGAGAGTTATCTCTCAGTGAGTTCAGGCAAAGCTGCCTGAACTGCAAGGAAGTAATGTTTTTTCTTGGCAATCCAGGTTTAGAAGAAACCCTTAGGGGAATAGAAGAAAATTTTGATGACAGAAATAGAAGATACTTTTTTTTTCAAGACAGGCGTCTTTTCTAAAGCATCCCATTTAGTGCTGCCTTTGAGATATAACAGAGGATATGACCATCCAGCAGCCAGTCAAAGACCTGAACACCTTATGCCAGTTGCTGGCTCAAGCCTACCCTGTGTTCTCAGCGTCTTTTGTGAGTACAACAGCTTATGTAAGAGGAGGCGAGTTTGAGACAAGAGATTTTCAAATGCAGTCCCTCCCCTCAGCAAAAAAAAAAAAAAAAAAAAAAAAAAAAAAAAAAAAAAAATTT
>NW_010418280.1:0-10272 GCF_000710305.1 Buceros rhinoceros silvestris | reverse complement strand
CCCTCAGCAAAAAAATAAAAAAAAAAAAAAAAAAAAAAGACAGAAAAATCTGACTATGGGTGGCATGAAGATTTTCTTCAGCCATCTGGAAAAAAAAAAAATTAAAAAAAAGGTGTCCTGGGTGTTTTAAGGTATCAATTTAGTATGATGCTATTTAAAGCAATGAAGACAGTCTCCTAATTTTTTTTTCAGATGCTGAGCGACATCAAGGAAATTCTTTCCTCAGATAATTTTTCTCTGATTTCCTCCAGCCTGACAGAGTATTTCTTATTATGAAGTCCCTTAGAAGTCCATACCATAAGGCAGGTAAAGCCAGTCAGCCTAGAGGTGTGCAGAGCAGGAAGAGCTGTTCTGTGAAGCCATCTGTACCAGCAGCAAACCAGAATGGTGATGTAGTTTGCCGAAGTCTGAAAGTTATTATTCCTTTAATTAAATTCTGGTATGCTCTGCAGATACTATTTACTTTTCCTGATTACTGTACACAGACTTGTGTCAAAGGCATTAGGAAACACGAAGTGAGGATGGTTACCAGCATGGCTACCCAAGCTAACAGGGAACATCTGGATCGTGAAAGTTTTAGGGAGATAAAGACCATGAACAGTGACAGAGTTGGAAGATAAGTCTACATCCCAAATTCAGAGACAACAGCTCCCAGCAGGGGACAGCAAGGTTGTGATTCAGGAGATGATTCAACCCTTTAGAGGATGTGGGTAAGGCAGAACTGTGAGTTAACCAGTTCTTCTTCATACTTCTCAAAAGACCCAATGGTAGGACATGCTTTGGGGCTGTAGAACTAAAAAATCTAAAATTCATAATAGTGCTTAAGGACACGTACACAAAGCAGGGACTGTGAGACATAATGTGCACTTCATGGAGGAGTGAGCTCACTGAAGGGCAGTGGGTTATAAAGGTAACAGAGCAAAACCAAAAGGAGGCATGAGACGATCCTAGGACAAGGGAGAGATAAAAGGTTACATGTGATTAGATATTAGGAAGAAATTTTTCACTGAGAGGACGGTGAAACACTGGATCAGGATGCCCAGGGAGGTTGTGGATGCCCCACCCCTGGCAGTGTCCAAGGCCAGACTGGATGGGTCTTTGAGCAACCTGGTCTAATGGAAGGTGTCCCTATCCTTGGCTGGGGGTTGGAACTGGATGATCTTTAAGGTTCCTTCCAACCCAAACCATTCGATGATTCTATGATCTGTGATGCCTTTCTCATACACCAGGGCATATCTGCATCTGGTGTAAAATTAGTCTTGCTTCATTAACTCTTACTAAGAAGCAAAGCTTATGTGATGCACAAGTGATGATCTGACTGCAAAGCTCTTCTTGATTTTGATGGCATTTGCCCCTTTCCCTGAAACAAGAGCTCGATTTCAAGTTCAGGAGGTCAGTTTCTTTGTGGGGAACTTAGACTGAGTGATGAACTTTTAATGGAGATCTAGAAACAACCTAAAAGCGGAGCCAAAGTGACTACAGTTCTTGGAATGCTTCCTTCTGCCCTTATAATTACCAAGACCAAGAAAAGCACAAGCAAAGTCAAGAACCGCTGCCCTCTTATGGAGTACAGAGGAGACCATTATTATAAATGGAGACTACGTCTTAAGCTTTCCAACAAATCTATAATAAATCAATGTCCTTTCCCTGTTTTAATTTCACAACACAAGATTTACGAACCTGTATATTTAGACTGTTTATTTAGAGCTCTGGCACGCGGGTTACTCTTGGCACAACACGGGAGTTTTCTTTGAATGTCTGCTCCAATGCTGTTTTGATTTGGCTTTATTTTAATGATTTAAATTAAAGGATCCATCACTACTTCAAAAAACCAGCTCAAAGTTAGCAAGGTCAAAGGCATGTGTTGTGTTACTCTCCATTCTGCTGCTGCATCATCATGTTTGAACTGCACCTGATTCTACGAATGCCAAAATGTCGCCTTTCTTAATTTTTGATTCTTTCATTAAATCTCAGCCCTCTGTTGGCCTTTTGCAAACACCCCCCCGACCTCAACAACCCCCCCCATCCCACTCCGTGCTTTAATCTCTTCTGTGTAGAATTCTTGGCTTGTAACCAGGTGCCACCTTGGAGCTGAACCAGGGGAGAACACAGTTGTGCTTTTCAAGTCCTCCCACCAAAAAGCATCCTTCTGCTTGACTCACCAAAAATGAAAATAAATATAGATGTGTGTATAGTTTTTTAACTCCTTTTGAATAGCCAGCTTTCCCTTTAATGTACTAAACCCCCCTGACAGCAGCTCTCAGCCTTTTGTATATCAAGAATATTCCCTGCTTACACCCGCCATGGATAGCACAAGGACTGGCCTCTCTCATCACTATGGGAATACCAAGGGTGTTATGACGGTTTTCTCCTCCACATCCCTTTTTCTCCAAACAAGGACTGATGTTCTGCAATTTTTTTCAGTCTGACTATTTGGTTGCTCACTTCTTTTCATATGACACGGCCTGAGTACTGGTAGAATTTAGTATCACTGACTGTCACTTGAATGTAGGTTTCTGAAAACCATTAATCACATTAATCATATGTAAATACTAAGTTGTATTTATTATTTTTGCTTGTAGTATTTTCCTTTTTGCAATCAATGTTAAAAAGATATCCAGCTTTTTTTGAGAGCTCTGTGAACCCTTCTGAGATCTTCTCACCACGATTGTGTTGTCACTCCCCTGCTTGATTCCCTCGTAGTCTGTGACTGTTGGGTCACAGTGACTTGGTGGCACCCAGCTTGCAGCAACCATAAGAGAGAGAATTTTCCTCACGATGTCTCTGGAAACAGTGCAGAGGACTTGTCACAATGGTTCCAAAAATAACATTTAGATCCCTCTCAGGGAGAAAAGCCTTTCTCCTTGCTTTTTCACAGTTGATCCCGCATGAGGAGTACTCCTTGAGTGGGATGAATTGTCAAGAGCAAGGACAAACATTTCCTCTTAACTAACCTCTGGAACACATCTTTGATGTGAATAAGAGTCTGCAGTGTAAGGAGATCTATGTTTAGATTTTCTAGAAGAAAGAAATATTTTTCTGTCATAAAACTGGCTATTATTGACCAGCATTTGACTGTTGAGAAATGTTGCAGCACCTTAAAGAAATGCATTTTCCTTTTACCAGTGTAGGGTTCTTTAGTAATTTCAGGAGGGTGCCCAGAAGGTTATATATGGTTCTAGGTGAGACGTTTAACCTTATACCATATTTCAATCACTCAGTAAACTGAGAAAGGGTTTGAGTAAATTATACCTTACAAGAACAAGAGCGCAATGTCACTGCTGAGTAAGGTCTCCTGCCTGGTTCTGAACATTTCCTTTGGATACATCGTGTGAGTGAGCATGTATATCGTTTTGTGCAAGAACAGCAAGTTAGCCTTGTACTCAAAAACTTCTTGTTCTGCTGAAATGTGTAGTCAGAGAAACTGGAAAAGGACAGGACAGCTCAACAAGGACATGACGTCCTCCCATCTTGTTTGACAAATGTCCTTTGATTGCAGCTGCGTCATGCAGACATTCCAGTTCAGGACTGAAGGTGACACAGCTGAGCTCAGTGTATCCCGAATCTCCCTGGGCAATCAAAACCCATTCCATACTGTGGCTCGTGTCATACCTAGTGAAATATTTCAGTTTCTTAATCAATCTACCTGAAAATAAGTCCCATTATTGGGATTAACACAGTCACTGACCCTTCCACTTTAATTCTTAAGACTTTCGAAACTAAATTCACCTTTGGCCCACATATACCAATTTATTCTTGTATCAGTGCTCTCCCATTGCTTAGAGCCCTTCTATGTCCCCTGAGTTCACTTATATTTAAAGAATAATCATATTCCTGTTCAGCTTTCATTTTCCTGGGCTATATGAAACACAAACACTTCTAGGCCTTTCCTATCTGGTAACATTTTCATGCCACTGATGGTCCTGGATGAACTTCATTGCACCAGCTTAAAGTCATATTGTCTGGCGGATGAGGAGTTGGTTGGATGGTCACATCCAGAGGGTAGCGGTCAATGGCCTGATGTCCAGATGGAGATAAGTGACAAGTGGTGTCCTTCGGGGGTCTGTACTGGCAAAAATACTGTTTAATACCTTCATCAATGACATAAACAGCGGAGTTGAGAGCACCCTCAACAAGTTTGCAGATGACACCATGCTGAGCGGTGCAGTTGACACACCTGAGGGATCGGATGGCATCCAGAAAGACCTGAACAAGCTGGAGAAGCAGTCCCATGAGAACCTCCTGAGGTTTAACAAGGTCAAGTATAAGGTCCTACACATGGGTTAGGGCAAACCCTGGTATCACGTGGGCTGAGAGATGATGGCATTGAGAGCATCTCTGCAGAGAAGGACTTGGGGGCACTGGTCAATGAAAAGCTGGACATGAGCCAGCAATGCCTGCTCGCAGCCCAGAAAATGAATCGCATCCTGGGCTCATCCCCAGCAGTGTGGGCAGCAGCAGGAGGGAGGGGATCGTGCCCCTCTGCTGCGCTCTGCCCTGGGGAGACTCCCCTGCAGGGCTGGCTCCAGCTCGGGGCTCCTCAGCACAGCAGAGACACGGAGCTGCTGCAGCGGGGCCGGAGGAGGCCACAAAGAGGATGCGAGCGCTGGAGAGGCCCTCCTGTGTGAGGACAGGGGACAGAGTTGGGGGTGTTTGGTCTGAAGCAGAGAAGGCTGCGGGGAGACCTTAGTGCGGCTTTTCAGTACATGAAGGGACCTATAAGAACGGTGGGCACAATCTGGGCTGTTACAACAGGACAAGGAGCAGCAACATTAAACTAAAAGAGGGAGATTTAGACTGCATAGAAGGAAGAAAATTTTACAATGAGGGTGATGAAACGCTGGCCCAGGTTGCCCAGAGAGGTGGTAGAAATCCCTGGAGGCATTCCGGACCAGGTTGAATGGAGCTCTGAGCACCCTGCTGTAGCTGCAGATGTCTCTGCTCACTGCAGGGGGTTGGACTGGGTGCGCTTTAAACATTCCTTCCAACCCAAACCCTTCCATGATTCTGTGATTCTATATTTCTTGTCTGTGGGAGCCAAGGATTTTGTACGCTGTCCTGTGAGAGGCCTCACTTACTTCAGTCTGATCAAAGACCTCTCCTGAGAACACTTCGGCTGAGGCATCCCCAGGATATTTGCTTTTTCAGGGCTGTATCATTCTGTGATCAACAAACATAACATGCCCTTTATACTCCCTCATTTTCCAGACAAGCTCCGGCTCTACAGCCGATTCCTTTGTCATTAATCCCCACAAGCACGACCTCACTCTTCGTACCGTTACATTTTTCAGTTCTCTATCCAATTCACCTCACTAATACACTGGTGCTCTTCTGAATTGCCTCCACCTCCCAGCTTTGGGCTGTTGACAAAATTCATTAGGAAATCTCTATTTTTTAAGCCAGGGTCACCAATGGAAACATTAAATAAGATTAGTCCAAGGACAGGGCGTTGTGAAACTCCACTAAAAGATGCCCTGCAAACTATGAGTTCTCTTCTCTGCAGAACCCCAGGTCATTTCTCTTTAGAAGTTACTTACCACATTAGTGTTTTGGAAATGATCCACATTTTCTCCAGTTAATAATATCCCATGTGGCACGATATTGATATTGCTTCATTGCAGTCTAAGTGGATTATGTCTGAAGCATTTTTCCCACCCGTAAGAACTGGTTGTGCTTTTTAAGGAAAGCGATCAGACACAAACAGCCTTTGATAAATCTATGTTTCCTCCCATCTTGATTTATTTTCACCTCCTCGTAGTGGTTTCTCTTCTTTAATTATTAATTCATTTTTGTTTTCTTTAAGATTTATTCCTCAGCTTGCGCATTTGTGGTTGTTTTTCCACACTCAAATATGGACACCATATTTATTATTTGACATACAGATGGAACCACCCCCAACTTCATACATTTATTAAAGAGCTTGGAGACGGAGCACTGATTTCCTGAGCCAGCTCTTTCAAATATCAAAAATGCTGATTACCCAGCTCCATATCTCCTCCCTTCTCCCTAGCTAAATGAAACTAGTTTAGAGAGTTTTGTTTCCACTTTGGTAATAGAAATTTCCATGTCCACAGTCTTTTTCCCATTAATCATCTTGTCTCTCCTTAGCAGGTGCTACATCAGAGTCCTAACAGACAACCGAGCTGAAGCAGACCTTTAACTGTGGAGCCTAAAGCTATTTCCATTAGCTTTATGTTTGCCCTATATTTCTTATTCCACATTTCCTTTCTGTTTTCATGTTTAATTACTGAAGAAATCCTTGCTCCCTCTTTTTATTTTCTTTTCCAGCATTAATTTAAATTTACTTTCAGCAATGCCCCTGCTACCCCTGCCATTCTCGAGCTCTAAACCTCAGTTTCTTCTGCTGATCTTTGTAAGGTCTCTGCTTACTCCCACTTTTCTATTAAGACGATTTCAGTTGGAGCAGTCCCCCTTCTGAGGAGCCACACAAACTTCATTGTTGCAAAACATGGGTTGGTCACCCCTGGTTGGTTTTTTTGCACGGGGCAGGAGACAATAATTAGTGGCCCTTGCAATTGTTGGTCTGAAATGGGCCACACCTCCTCCATCCTCTCATGTTTTACTACCTACCATGTTTCATTAAATTCTAATACAAATGTTTAAAATAAATGAAATATTTCAGTAGCGGGTATCAGCTGGAAGACAAAACGAAGGCAGCCACTGGTCATAGTCACAAATGTGTCCTTTTTTATTGCTTCTGCAATAAATTACCACTGCACCATGTAAGATTTTCTAACTATTGAAGCACAGGAATATGCAGCCAGCGTCAGCTGAGACGTGGAAGGATCAGGACCAGTCCTTCTCCTGGTGGCAGCCCCCACTGAGATCAGAGTGTCATGTGGATTGGCATGTTAAATCAGGGCATTTAAAATACTTCAATTAAATGCACGGGTTGGCCCACCTTTACTTCTGCTGGGTCTGTCCACTCACTCGTTAAGATAAGACTGGCCTCATTCTGATGTCACATTCTTTAACAAGGCTGATGAATAGACTTCAATCTAAGCAAAGCAATCAAAAACAAAGTTTTATTCTTAAGATATGCAAGAAAATAAAACCACTAATCTCAATTTTATAAAATTTATATATAAAGCCTTCAGCATACAATATTAAAAAGCACTTTGTGAACTGATGTAGGAAATAGATCCACGGCTCATTGACTCAGCAGAAGTCTTTCCATTGGCTTCTCATTGACTTTGGATCAGGACTCACTGCTGAAGTATAGACTCTTCTGAGCAGTGGTGGAGGGATTATTCAACAGCATATCAACACCAACCATCGTGTAAAACTTTGGGACACATTATCTTACTAAGCTACATAGCTGATTTGAGTTCTTGGTGAAATCTCATCAGGCAGAATCACAGACTCACCAGATTTATGTTAAGAGGGAGCTTAAATCTCATCTAATCCAATCCCTTGCAGGGAGCAGGGACATCTGCAACTAGAGCAGGGTGCTCAGAGCTCCATTCAACCTGGTCCGGAATGTCTCCAAGCATGGGGTTCTACCACCTCTCTGGGCAACCTGGGCCAGCGTTTCACCACCCTCATTGTAAAATTTTCTTCCTTCTATGCAGTCTAAATCTCACACTTTCAGTTTAAAGTTGCTGCTCCTTGTCCTGTTGTAACAGCCCCTGCTAAAAAGATTGTGCCCACCGTTCTTATAGGTCCCCTTCACGTACTGAAAAGCCGCACTAAGGTCTCCCTGCAGCCTTCTCTGCTTCAGACCAAACATCCCCAACTCTGTCCCCTGTCCTCACACAGGAGGGCCTCTCTAGCCCTCGCATCCTCTTTGTGGCCTCCTCCGGCCCCGCTGCAGCAGCTCCATGTCTCTGCTGTGCTGAGGAGCCCCGAGCTGGAGCCAGCCCTGCAGGGGGGTCTCCCCAGAGCAGAGCGCAGCAGAGGGGCACGATCCCCTCCCTCCTGCTGCTGCCCACACTGCTGGGGATGAGCCCAGGACACAGTTGGCATATACATAAATAAGAATATATATATGAATAGAACCATTCAGCTTGTTACTTGGACTAAGACTGACATCCCCTTTTTAGCCATCCTGTTCTGATATTCTTGACTGCAAGTGACAAGGAATTTTTACCAATCCAGGATGAAGGGATTCTCCATAATGTAGTGTCCTCCTGGCCATAAACTGGAGTATTTGAAGTTCTGTTCTGAAGCAGAGGAAAGTCTACATTGTGGATCCTTTATTTTCAGCATCCAGCCTCTCCCTTGGAGGTCTTCCATCAGTGTTAGCTTTGATATAGGCTGAAAAAACAGTACACTTTAAGGAAGTAAATTTAGTAAAGGTGGGTATGAAGTACGAAAGATGGCCAGACACTGTGGCACAAATCCATGTCTAACATCCAAGGGTTGCAGGGCCAAGTCTCAGTGCTACTGCGTGTCCCCTTCAGTTAGAGGCACTGCATAGAGCTGTACTCATCTTTCCCACTCACGCAATAAAAAGTACAAAGCTGTCATAATGTGAGGCAGGCTCCATTTAGCCTTTATTTCATTTATTAAAAAGATTTTCAGTCTGAAAAGAATCAGTGATAAAACCTCTCCTATGAAACACACCACTGTAGCTCACTGCAATAGTTATTAAAACCTCATTTTTAAGAGGAAAGACAAAGTAATTTTACAATTCCTGGTGATCTACTCAAGAACAAGGATGAGGAACAGCAACATTACAAAAGGCATCCACCATGGCAGATAACATCCACTATTTGGTGGGACACACCCTCTAGGGTAAAAGCTCTTCCACATAAGGGTTAGGGACATGCAAACAAATTCCAGTCATTGTCTCTCTCTTCTTTATCATGCCAAACATTAGTGTTTTGTTTTAAGTTTAAAGGTCCTCTGGATATGAACGGAGAAAATTGCAGATATTTAACACTTAATAGCAGAACCATTGGCATTTATAGACACAGGTGCCTAAAAAACCCCTAAGAAAGCCTTTTGCAGATAGTTTTGTAGAATCACCATCCCAACCTTCCTCAGGAGCCAGCAGCGTGGCCAGAAGGCCAAGGCAGCCAACAATATCTTGGTTTATATCAGCAATAGTGTGGCCAGCAAAACCAAGGCAGGGATTGATCCCTGTACTGGGCACAAGAGCAACGAAACCAGTGAAGGGTCTAGAGAACAAGTGCACTGTGGGTTGGCTGAGGGAACTGGGGTTGTTTAAAGAAAAGGAGGCTCAGGGGAGACTTCATCACTTTCTACAACATCCTGAAAGGAGGTTGGAACGAGGTGGGCATCGATCTCTGCTGCCAAGAAACAAGAGACAGAATGAGAAGAAATGTCTTCAAGTTATGCCAGAGGACATTTAGGCTGGACATTAGGAAAAGAATCTTTACAGAAAAAGATGTCAGGCACTGGAACAGGCTGCCCAGGGTCCCCATTCCTGGAGGGGTTTTACAGACGTGTTGATGTGGTGCTGAGGGACATGGTTTAGGGACCCTGGCAGTGCAGGGTGAATGGTTGGATTCAATGATCTTAAAGTTCTCTTCCAACAAAAATGATTCTGTGATTCTGTGACCCAGTTGATAACATTTCTTAAAGTGGATCTCATCTCCAGCGCTAGAAGCAATGAGAGATCCAGTCAGTACTGGCAACCTGTACTACAAGCACCTTGTTAGCCAAAGTGCTTCGTGTGGGTCTATGTGATATCTTGTCTCATTTCTTGCTCCCACTATTGCTATATGCAGTCACGACACTGAGAAATTTTAGGAGAGATTTAGTAACATAAATAAGGGCAAAGGAAAGTGTATTTCCCTGATCACAGACGAGCTGCCAGCCACTCAGATGGGCTGGGAGGAGCTGATTCGAGCTGCTAAATTTAATTAAAGCATATGCTCTTGGGCTATGCCTTTCAGTATCCTTAAATCTCCCTCACTTTGTCTCCTTTCCAGGTCATCACAAAGTTTAAATCACAGAATCACAGAATGGTAGGAGTTGGAAGGGACCTCTGAAGATCATCTAGTTCAACCCCCTGCTGGAGCAGGTTTGTTAAGAGCAGGTTGCCCAGGATGGCATCCAGGCGGGTTTGGAATCTCTCCAGAGAAGGAGACTCCACAATCTCTATGGGCAGCCTGTGCCTGCCCTCTGCCACTCTCAAAGTCAAGAATTTTCATCTCATATTTAGATAAAACTTTCTGGTTCCAGTTTGTGACCATTGCCCCTTGTCCTGTCTCTGGGCACCACTGAGAAGAGTCTGGGCTCATCTTCCTGACAACCTTTAGATATTGATAAGCATTGATGAGA
>NW_010418279.1:33344-36833 GCF_000710305.1 Buceros rhinoceros silvestris | reverse complement strand
CAGAGCTCCAGAGGTCCCTTCCAACCTCAACTGTTCTACGATTCTGTGAAAACTTTCAGCCACATCATCTGTAGGTCAGAGGGCAGTTTTCTCTTGCTGCCAGGATGCATTCATAGGGGCTGCACATGGGCTACAGACCTAATTCTAGTAGGTCTGCTCAAAGTAGTACATAACAGTGCTAAATGCTCAACTGCCATGCAAGACACTGAACAGCTACCATCATATTTTGAACCACCACATTTAGCTGAAATTTAATTGCATTCAAGCATGGTTTTGTTTCTGATGGAAAGGAATGAAACGTCTCTGCCACTCTACAGTTTCCCAGTCTCCAACATGAGATCAGGAACTTTATTCTAGAAGTGAATATCTGACTAATAAGTTTCTTACAGTGCATTTTGTTAGATTCTTGGAAGTCCTCATCATCTTTGTCAATTTTATCAGGATTTAGTGTAAACATCAAAATATTGTCATCCAAGTACCAGCTCAGATTCTCATCAAACACTGTAGCAAGTAGAAAAAACTCCATGTTCACATTTTTCTGTTGAGAAGAAATAGCATGAAGGAAAATAGAAATGAGTGAACAGAAAATGTCAGGGGAGAAAAAAAAATCAATGTGCATAATAATTTATGAGTATAATTGACAAAGCAGGATACATTGCTACTTAATTCTGATAACCTCAAAGCTCTCCAATTGCTATATCTGGTGACTAGATATCTGCTGCTAATGCTCCTTCTACCAGCCGGAATGGCCTCCTGAAATGTATCTGTGTTTTGGTCTTTAAAGTCTCCACATTTTTCTAGTCATTCTCATCCTGAGACTGGTTGCTCACTGCAGTGGTGGTTTCACAACACAGTGTCTGTCTGTCTGGAGTCAACCAAAACCACTCTCTTAACTTTACGTATTCCCCTCAGCACATGGGTGGAACTGTGATGTGGAGAGGCCATAGTGCTGAGCAGTCATTAATGTGGCAGGCCCTGAGGGCACAATTCAGGAGGAGAAAGCACATTCAGCTACAATGACGCAAATCATAGAATCGTCTGATTGGAAGAGACCTTAAAGAGTCTATTTTTCTTCTTCGACTGACCTGTTTTCCAGAAGGAAGCAGAGCTCCTTTCCTGCACACCAGGAGAGGACCCACAAGGCCAGAACTGGTGTCTCTGACTGCATCCACAGCTGAGTAATAAAGCCAGGTTAAACAGTCTGGATCTTGGTCTGTGGGACCCACATCCTCTGGAACATTCCACTCATATGTAAATGTAGCACCAGGACTCACATGAGAGGCTGGAGATTCAGTACCTATCATAGAAATCAACATTAGGAATTATGCCTAATGAACTGTTTATTTTATCACCTTTAATGCATCGACATGTATGACAGCTTGCTCTGATGCTGGTGGGATCCCCATCTACGGGCGCACCTCTGGAGGCAGCACCGTACAATGCACCCTCGTCGCTCTTGTGGTAACTCACGCCATGGGGCTGAATGCTAAATGGGCGGCTGGCGTTGTTTCGGAAGGTCACCCTGATGCTCTCACCCACTTCAGCCTTGATAACAGGTCCTAGAAAAAAGCACATGATCTAATTACAAGATGTTTCTATCAAGTGATGTACTGATGGCCATGAGCTTATAGCAATCAATAGCTGGCTGCTTTGCCCATTGCACGGGGAACTGTCCCTGGGCCTATGTTGCCACAGCTCTCCGGCACACAAATCTCATGGCAGCCCAGCAGCAACTCGCCTGTTCCATTCCCAGTTCCTCATGGAGGACTGGTGAGACATGCAGACAGTGCCTCCCCTTGGAAAGGGACCTACAGACATTAGCACCAACCTCAAACTCAGTCCAGAGCCATGCCAGAAGTAGCCAGGTTGTAAACAGAGCTAGACCTGCCTAGTCTGGCCTTGTAATTCAGAGCCTGGCCTTAGAAGACCGTGGCACGTTCTCACAGGCAAGTTAGGGATCACCACAGCTTTGCCTTCAAGAGCTTTCTTACACCCTGAGATGTTTCTTGGAAGACAACACAGGCACCAGCACCTGCAGGAGGCAGGGAGAGCCAAGCACCCCGTCCTTGGAGATGGAGGGGCACTGTTGGCTAGCCAGGAGAAGTGCTAGTTTACTGTCATAAGTCTTTGATGTTAAATAATTTTAGATATCTTACCTAAGAGTCCAAGATGTGCTTCCTCTGCGAGTCTTTTTTTAGGGTCAGTGAAAGAACCATCTGTGTACTCTTTGTAAATGGCTTTTTTATAAGAGCCACCAATTCTTGTCTCACTTTGTTCAAAGAACATGCGAGATTCACTGTGTAAAAGAAATTGCAACAGATACCAACAGTTCAAATCTTAATGCTCAGCTTTACAAAGGCAGTCAGGATCTCAGCCCTGTTTTCCGAGGTATGACACGCTGAGTTTGTCTTTTGGGTTCCTTTCAGTGATCTGGCCACACGCTTATATGCAGTCCCATATAAAGATGTCCAGGAAGCTGTTATCCCTCACTAACTTCTCTTTAGGAAAAAAGCACTGTGCTGTGTTGCCCTTATAAAGCCAGCACGCTTATAGACCCATCAATGATTCCTAGTCACCATTTTGTAAGCTGAAGTTTACTCTTTTCATTAAAAGTTACAGATAACTCAACAATAGTGATACAAAGAGAAAGAATATGTAACATCTAAATAGAAAGTGAGGAGTTTTAGTCTACACTTCTACTTTTCAAAAAAGCACCTTTCAATGTTTTACAAGCACTATTCAAACAATGAACAGTGCCTCGACCTTTGAGAAGCAGGCAAGTACTCTTTAACTCACAGATGAAAAAACCTGAGGGATCAATGTATTCAGTGGTCCAGGTCTTAAATATGTAAACACAGAGCAAAGGCTAAACTTATCTCTTGCAAGTTGTTTGCTAGCTGAGATGCCATTGGCATGATTTTCATCAGTTAAGGAGATGATCATGAATTCCTAGCTTTGCTCTCTAACTCAGAGTTACCAACCATCTTGAATTGTCACGGGTCATTGCCGACATATGACATTACAATTCTTCTTCATCGCAGTGAAATTACTAACGTTACAGCAAAATTTATAGTTAAGATGACAAGGAAAACATAGACCTGATTTTATCTGGTATTTATCCTAGCATTAATATTTAAGCAGAGGTGAGGACAATGAGAAATTCTGCTTAAAAGTCAGTTCTACCATACGGCTTACCTTATTTAGCATGCTTGTATCAATTCTGCCTGCAACGAAAAACTCCTTAATTGGAAGCATTTACCTGTCAGCAATTAATTCTCGTCCTGTAAAATGGTTCATTGCAGATGGGCCATAATTCCAGATGATCTCTTCAGCAGCAATAAAGTACTGTCTTATCTTTGCACTCTCATTGTGATCTCTTGTGGATTTCTGACAATCTTTTACTTCAAAAAGGGCCTGCATACCACCTGGAAAAAATGAGAGGGTAGAGAAAACCAGGGAGAAGGAACTGTACTTTGTTCTCTCTTTCCC
>NW_010418279.1:3224-33276 GCF_000710305.1 Buceros rhinoceros silvestris | reverse complement strand
CTTTCCCTGCTTTCAACAGCTCTTCTCTTCCCTGGAGAATTCCCACACCAACGATGGTTACACAAATCACAAGTGAAAAGGATATAAAAGAACACACGCCAGCTGAGCTAGGATGCAGAAACTCAGCCATGGTATTTGCAGTTGCAGGCAGGTGCAGTAAAGTGCATTCTGCTTGCGACTGACAGGAGAGCAACAGAGAAGCTAAGGGTGGAGTGAACACAGCGCTGTCAGTTAGCACTTCAGTTAAGGCCAGGTGCTGCCAGACTGACCATCTTCCCTCTAAGTCTGATCAACAGCTTCCTTGTAAAACTCCTGCATCTCTGCACCCCAGGAGAAAGGTCTGTGAGCAAATCTGCTTGCTGGAGATGTAGAGAATATAACAGAGCGAGCCCTTTTACAGCTATGGATTAGTTCAATTTGTAGGACTTAAGGGATGCTTCAGCCTCATCAGGATGGTGCTTGATGTGACAGCTCTTTCAAAACTTAAAACCTCTGCATAGTTAATCTGTAGGTTAAACACACTCCTTATTTTATCAGAATTTTCAGATCTTGGAGAATGAACCTGAGTTCCTTCTCACTTCTCTAACTTAGTTATAGGGATGTAGATCATGGAAAAGTGGGATGGGTGTCATGGAAAAGTGTGGAATTAGCTTCTAAGTATTTCATATGATTATCAAACACTGGAAACAGAGGAACATACAGGGAAGAGAAATGCAGATCATCTCTGCTTGTTAGCCAATGCAATTTCCAGAACAACTCTTAGTCAGCAGGCAAGTCAGCCTGCCTGTCCTGTGCCCCATGCCAACTTTTTTATTGGCAAACACAAAATTGCGATGAATTACCTTTAGTAGGAGGCAAACATCATGCTATTATTTGCCTAAAGTTGAGGCTTGAAGAAGTGCAGCTTCTGAAGAAGGGCCAGTTGCTGCCAACTGATAACAATTTCCATTACAGACAAGAATTTCCTTGATATACATGGCTACAGGCTCAAGCACATCTAATACACTTCTACATCTAATACACTCTACAACTACTTGAAAGGAAGTTGTGGAGAGGTGGGGTCGGTCTCTTCTCCCATGTTAAGAACAATAGGACAAGAAGGAATGGCCTCAAGTTACGCCAGGGGAAATTTAGCTTAGATATCGGGAAAAATTTCTTTACAGAGAGGATTGTGAAGCATTGGAACAGGCTGCCCAGGGAGGTGGTGGAGTCCCCATCCCTGGACGGGTTTAAAAGCCATGGATGTGATGCTGACGGATATGGTCTAGGGACCATATATATCCAGGTTACCCTGGCAGTGCAGGGTAACTGGTTGGGCTTGATGATCTTAAAGGTCTCTTCCAACCAGATGATTCTATGATTCCAAAGACTTCAGTGTCTAGGAAAGCTTTGTTACCTAGAGGAGAATATCATCTGGCACATCACCAGGTCAGGAGTACTGCTAAAGGGACTTGCTAAAGGGACTGCTAAAGTAAACTGCTAGCTCTAGCTAAAAAAAGAAAAAATCCTGATCATTGGAACTTATTCCATACCTTCAATATGGTCATTCACTTGGCAGCTCAGCAGCCATTCCCCAGGACTCCTTGGTATCATGACAGCATCAACAAATGTGGCTGGGAAGAGGTTGATGGTGTCGACTCGATGGCGCCTTTCTGTTAAGGTCTGTCCGTGAAAGTAGGCTGAATGGATATCAGCTTCATTACCCATGCCAAAAAGATGCCATTTTACCGTATCTTCCACACACATTGTGAGGTTTGGAAGGTATCCATACATGTACCCGTTGATGGCTAAAAGAAACGTTACTTATTACTTCACAGACCTTGCGATCTTTTCTTCAAAAGCAGGTGTCGTACAACCATAGTTCTATTCTTCAAAATAGAAAGAAGCTCAAAACAAAACTCCACACTTTTGAAAGTGAGCCAGTATCAAGACACATGCTTCATCTGCACAACCACCTGCATGACCAGCAGTTCCTGCCATGATTCTGGAATCCATGTGAGAGCCAAAGGTATCTTCTTTGTTGACACCAGTAGCAAAAACTGTTTTTCTAAACTGTGATAGTATAGTACAGAGTTCAGGACTAAAAAACAGAAGAAAGTAACACAACTCTGTTTAGAGCGCCTGGAAAATTACATTGGCAAAGATGTTTTCAGCCCTTGAGAATTTTATATCACAACTCCAAAGGTTTCATTGCACAGGAGTTGCCATTGCTTTTTAATTTTTTGTTTAATTTAAAGGATCTTTCTTAATTCTCCAAGAAAAAGCCCCGCTTAAAAAAAAAAGTAATCTGTAATTCATCTCTAAAAGAGACAACACATAAAAAAATTACTTCATCATATCAATGACAAGCAAAATTAATATAATGTTCTCTCACAGTGCATTTTATTGCTTTCCTGGAAGTCCTCGTCATCTTTGTCAACTTTGGAAGGCTCTGAACAGTATGTCCTGATATTATCCTCTAGATACCAACTGAGATTTTCATCCATCACAGAAAACATAAGGATAAATTCAGCATCAAAGTGCTTATCACCGCCCTTATCCATTGTACCTGAAAAAGAAAATGGTATATTCAAAGTCTTGGGCAACTGACATTATCTTTTCATCAGCTTTATAGGTAGTATCAGTAGGTCACTGTTTAGTTTATATTTTGCCACTTTTCTTGAGTGCGAGTGCATACATAAACTTTACAGACATGCTCAGAAAACAAAAATAGGTTTTGATATATACTATAAAATAAATTTACTAAGAATAAATATTGCATGTGGTAAGATTACAGTAAATCTGTTTCTCATATCACTATTTACACATCCTTCTGCATTACTAGCATTAACACATCTCACTCAAGGATTTGTGGACCAAGTATTCTAAGAATTATATTTGCTGTCACACACAAAATCAAACTAATTCCTACACTATTCAAAGGCAGCTACTATTTCAAAATTAACTATAATAATCTCCTCTTCCAGTACATTATTTCAATATTCATCAATAACCGTTATCGATCACCTTGCATATGTATTTATTTATTTGTTATTTACCTTTCCTACAAATTATTAAAGGCCCAACAAGCCCTGAGGCAACATCTTTTGGAGCATCTATGTGGGAGTGGTAAACCCTGGTCAAGCAGTCTGTGTCTCCTTCAGCTGGACCATGATCTTCTGTCACATCCCATGTGAAGGTGTACTGCCCTCCAGGCTCCACAGCATCATCCCTCTTTTGCAAATCTTTGGTGTTGTCAGGATAAAAAGCACCTGAAGAATACCACGCAGCCACCATTAACACAACACTTTCACAATATGGTGTCAGGATAGCACCCGCCATGCTTTGAAGGTAACTACATGTTGCAGTAACACGGACTGAAGTTCTGAATACAGGTTAAAAAAAACCCCAAAAGCTTTAAAACCAGGTGAGTAGATATTTTTCTTCTCTTTAGGCATCTCTTCATTTGCCTTTGAATTCTACTGGAGTGTTTCGATAAATGGCACATTAAATTTAGTCCTTAGTTTATTACGAGGACATTATGTACTTCTGCTAAAAACATAACAGTTCAAGTATCTGTAAAACATTTGTTCTAAAATATTGCATATGTCCTCAAGCAATATAAGTGTTTCTGGAATGAGAGCAACAGAAAAAAAAACTAAACTTTGTTCTGAAAAGTGCAAGTACTGCCACATAACACACTACTCTGCTCCCACAGGATGCGTCTATGTCAAGACACATACTAGTTGTAATGAAAAACTTCACAAAATACTAGAAGTCAGGCTGATACTTCATAAATTCTTCTAACGAAAAAATCTTTAAAGACTGCTTTTGAGACGTCATCACATTCTCAGCAATTCACACTCTGTTTTTAAGACTGACAAACACAGCCTTCGACAGCCACACTCTGGTGCTGTCTGGTGCAGAAAACACCCCTTGCCTGACTGGGGCAAGACCAGCTATTGCAAGGGAAATCATCACTAACGCAAATAGCACCCCTCACAAATAGCCCAATACATTGTAAAGCATGTCAGACTTTTATCTCATTAGTTTATTAACAAGCAGTAGCTGTTTCCTCAGTTTAAGAAATTCTTGAGTATCTTATATATCAATACACACAAATTTAGTGGTAAGAATTTGGAACTGTAAGTTCTTACTGTTAACAGTATCTTCTTCATAACAGCATCAATTTTTCCTTTAGATATCCTCAATACCTACATTTTTTATATACCCTTATTTCAGGTGAAACATAAATATTCTTCTTTCAGGTGAAATGGTGATCTAAAATTTCCTTTTTATGAAGACATCCACTTACGGCTTTGTATTTTGCTCTTGGAAAAATTATCGGACTTCTTAGCTCCTATTTTAAATTGGTTGTGTCCTCGTTTAAATCTTTATTTACTTGATCAGTCTTGACTTTGATGAGAGAATATCACTTACACTCAGAGGAACGATTAACATCTGACAAATTCTGGCACAGAACGACTCAAGCTTACCTTCATTTTCCTTTGTGTATCTTACACCATGTGGATGCAGTGTGTAGTTTCTGGAAGCAAAGTTTTTCAGGTGAACAGTAATGGAATCTCCAACTTCTCCCTTAATGATAGGGCCTAAAAAACCCAGCCAGGAAGGTTTGTCAACTTCCACATCGTATAAATGATTGGTGTACTGAGTGTAGACAGCCTTCTTGTAAGTGCTGCCTATCCTATCCGGTCCTCTTTTGAGAAAGACTCCAGCCTGCCTGCAAAGAAGATACACAAACACACCCGTAGTGGCAGACACTCGTCTTATATTTGAATGGTGCTGATCAATAGTGTCTCAGATAAAGACCAGGCCTCCAAGGAGCTGTGCACAGCTCTGTCTGGTTTTAGGTGCAAATATGTCTCTACCATGAGGAGTTTGGCACCCATATAGAGATTAAATATTATGCACCAACCTTAATTGTCTCCTGCCTATTTTGTAGGCTGAAGATAAGGGTGTTTGATACCATTTTGGGCCAATTTGAGACCATGTGGACAAGGCAAATAATAGTTCTTGTTGCTGGAAACCTCTGCACTTGCATGCTTAAATTGCTGTATCATTTTCCACAGCCTGTTAAAAATCGTAATTTCCATCATCTCGCTATTATGGTGACTGCATAGCCCTTGCTCCACTGCAAGGAGAGGCAGTAGAGGCAGAAGACTTTTCAGCTGCAAAATACATTTAAGATGTCTGGCCATGAGCAAAACTACAAGGTGCTGCTAACGTTCAGTGTGCGCATGGGGTGGGGCAGGCATGCAGAGTGCTGAACCCAGTGAGACCAAGCCCTCAGCTTGCTCACCAGTCACACATAAAGAATCATCACAGCTTCAGAGCTTGATACAGATTTACCCTAATAAAGTTCCATTTTTACAGATTCAACCCAATTTCACCTGAAAAAAACAAACGGTTTACAAGAGAGCATGGAGTTAGTGATGACCTCCTCAATCACTAAGTGCCTTAACTATGGGACCATTGCTCCTCTCAATTAATGAAACACATTTTAAAAATGAGAGCTTGGTTAGCAAGAAAACAGCCTAAACCATGACCTGAAATGACACCGATGGGGATGGTATTTCCTACATGAGGTATCAATACCACGTAGCTATCGTGGATATGCTGCCCAAGCACCACCAGTCGCAGGCCAGGGGTCACCATGTGTTCCCATCAACTGGGAACGACTTTGGAGCCAACCTTTTCCTGTGCTGAGGATCAGGTACCTTTCATTTCATTAAATATTTTAAGCTCCAAGAAGAATTATCTTTGTGAAAAAAATGCTCATATTTGCTAACCACAATGGTGAGAGAAACTGGCAGCACTGGCTGTTAAAACCAGTAGTGCTACTGTAGGCTGATGCCATGAGCCCAAACTCGAGATAAACAGCAAATCCTCCTGCACATTCCCCTGACCACTTCAGGAGGACTAGCTGTGGAAGTAAACCTACCGCAGGAGGAGGCAGTTCCGGGAGACAGGGCAACACTGCCTGAGGTTCAGCGGCCTCCTGATTTCTCGTCTTAGACGGTAAGAAAGCCAGCCAGCTCGGATTCATATTCCCAGCAGGCCACTCCATGAAGCAAGCTAATACTGCCCCAAAATGCAAAGTATTTCCCACAAGACTGAGCATTGTTTGGGCATGTGGGAAGGACTGTTTGTACCTTGGCAAGTTCAGATCTGAAGTGTAATTAAAATGCCAGTTCAGAGCTACATGAAACTTGGAGAGCATAAACTTAGTTGCAAACGCTCAGTCACCAGAAGTCTGAGCGCATGAAGCTTTTTAGCCACAAATTAAATCAAACAAGTACGTTATGGCTCGTCTTGGATTGTTTAAATAGCTACCATTTAATTGTAGAGTATTCCTTCTAGCAGGTACGTCGCACTCTTCCCTGCCTCTATAAACACCAACCTCTGGACGAGCCCAGCCTCACAACTGAACGGTTCAGGAGGAGAAGAATCGGAGAAGCTAAACATGAACAGCATGATAAAAGGGACCAGCTTCATTGCAAGCTTACAACCACTGAAAAACCGGAATTTAGCATGCTGCAGGGTGTCAGAGAGCAGAGAAGAACAGCGAAAGTGCAGTGAACAGCGGTGGCTTGCTGTATTACAACACTGCTCTGCAATTTTCAGACAAGATGCCCTGCTTCCACCACTCACCAGAATTACTAGCCTCCTGAATCACTGGCAGCATCTTACATGTCAGCTGGTTACTGAGTTAAAAAAAGTTGACTGCTTCCTTTCATGCCTGATGAAGTGGCAGATTATGGCTGAGAGAGTGTTTGCTCTCCCTAGACAAAACAAGCCACAGGAAATCTTCTAATCCTTCATCTACAGGCTAAATAAGAACTGTATGTCCAAGATTTTTTTAATTTCTCATTTCTCTCTTCATTGTTTTTATTTTAGTATAGTTCTATTTCATTTTAAAGGCATTGAAAGAAACAAAAGGAAGAGACATTTCTTCTCTATCAAATATTTATCTGATGCCTTTTATATCTGAGTTTTCTTTATCGATTATTCTTTTCTTCAGGGTGCTCCCCTCCTCCTCACCGTACCTTCCCTCATCCAACCTGCTGCTCTCTGCACAGGACCCTCCTTGTCTCGTAACACGCACCCCAGCTCCTCCACTGGCAGGACCCAGCTGTGCTGCTGCTGCACCAGTGAAAATGACCACTGCCAACAACGACTACCTAAAAAGGAAACCTGTGCCCAATAGGAAAGTTCTAATTTTGTCAAACTTCTGCATTTAAAAACATACCAGTGAAAGTCTTCTCTTCAGCACTGGCACACTAGCCATTCAAAATTAAACATCATTAGACATTCAGGGTCTTTTTCTAGACTCTCATGAGCAAACATTTTACTGCAACGAATTCACAAAAAACCTACGTGTTCCAATGCTTTCAATTAGCAGAATACTGGAAGGCAATACTCAAGCAAGCCAGGAAAAAAATCAAAATTCCCTTACATGTCTGACAGGAAAACTACTGACCGGTGTGATTCATTTCACTGCTTTCACCGGGTTTTCAGTCTGGCCCCACTGGCTAAAGCAGACAATGCTGTAAAATCAAGTTCATCCAGTGTAAACTGCTCTACTTACTCCTCTTCAGCAAAGGGCTGTCCAGATACAATATTGGTATTGCCAGGTGCGTAGTTCCACACCGTCTCTGTAATGCCGATGTAGTACTCCCTGTTCACTGCCCTAGCTTGGCCACAGCAGGAAACCAGCAAGCAGCTTAGGAAGAGCAGCTTCATTTTGCATTCGCAAACCTCGTGGAGAACCTGAAATAAAGACACAGGACAGGCACATGCAATTCTCCTTTATAGTTCTTGTCTCTCCCACCTCCCACTCTCCTCACCTCCCCCCTCCCCACTCCTGTTTGCTTTGGTGAACACAATAAAACGTTGCACAATATCTCTGTGTGTCAAAAGTAAACAAAAGATTCTGGTAACCTTGTCAGTTCAGATAATCTTCAAAGAAATTTTTTCAGTTTCTGCCAACCTCCTATCACACAAATTACCATTCAAACTGTTATCAGATTGTAAATCTTGTAGCTGAATTGAAAGTACTGTAGATTTAAGTGGATTTACAGACTGGAGATTAATTATATTCTTCACTATCACTCTTTCTATAACTTGCAAACAACTGAGAAGGTAATTTCTGTCACATGTGGCACAAGAACACAACTTTTTAGGTGCACTGTAAAAAGCTTAAGCTGACACCATTTTCCCCGGTATACCTGCTCCAGCGCTGACAGACCGCGTGCAAGGCAGGCCCTGTCCTGCAGACCTCCTGCTGCCTGTTTCCCTTGCTGGTTCTGGTCTACAGAGGGCTGCTTCTTCCCCTCTGCACAGCAATCACTAAACTGGTGTGACACAAAGAGGTAAGGGAGAACTGAGGTCACTGGTATCGGAGCAGAACTTACACACTGATGTGTCCGTGGATAAACTCTGCTAACCCACCATAGTTCCCTTGGAACTGTAATTTTAGCACAAAGTGTGGTATATGTATCTAGAGATGAAAAGCACTGGCTGGAGGACGGGAATGTTTGCATCTGACTTCCAGGCAGTTTCAGTATTGCCCAAATGGAAGAATGAGGCATGGAAATTCCACAAAATGAGCTCCCCATGTTATCTTCCTCCTCATCTGTCACCAGACAGGATAAGCCACATTCTTCAATGATTAAAAGCATAATGATGTATAAAGCTCCAGATAATCTTAACTGTTACTATTATTCAAATGTACTACCCAGTGCAGGAGGCTATACTTTTGATTTATTCAAGTTCTGCAAACATTTTGCATCCATCAGTCTCACTGAAAAACGAGAACAGAATTGCACCTTAAACACAGGATGTTTAAAAAGCACCTAACTAAAGTTTGCGATTTTTTTTTCAAGCACACATCCATTACATCATGGTTGCGTCTGAAGCTTTAGACATACAAAGCTACCTGCAAACTGTAAAGACTTCTAATAAAAACCCACGTATCTTCAGTCACTTGGGAATACTTAAAAAAAATCTCTTCTGCATTCTGAGCACTGACACAGTCACACCCATGATTTTCACTGTATGGCAACTTAAAAATATCTGTAATAACCACAATCCTCTTTGAAGCTGTTTTCTTAATAGTCAGAAAAATTATGATTGTTTTGGACAGAAGACTAAGATTCAGAACATAAGTAAAGTACGACAGGTTTCCTTTAATGACACACAAATCCAAACCTTAGACACCAGAACTGTGGTATACAGATAAATTACCGATTTTTATCACTATTCATATAAAAAAAATTCAGGCACTATTAGAACACTGAAGTTCATAATCTCACCTTTTGGAACCTTCTACACATCTGCATTAAGTGGAGGATTCTGCTTCTGTCAAATGACTGTGGCCAAAC
The DNA here is from genome assembly GCF_000710305.1 of Buceros rhinoceros silvestris. Lineage (NCBI taxonomy): Eukaryota > Metazoa > Chordata > Aves > Bucerotiformes > Bucerotidae > Buceros > Buceros rhinoceros. The sequence continues at coordinate 23,893 of NW_010418279.1, read as the reverse complement.
CCAAGTTTTCGAAATCTGACCACATCTATGATGAAATTCTGGAGTTTACCTGGTTGGCACCACATGTTCAAAATTATTTCTGTAGGGATTTTTTCTTCCTTTGCCATTGAGGAAGGTCAGTGGTTCACTGAAAAGATCAGCAGTTCACTGAAAAGATCAGCTTGTACGGGTTGCATACGTCCCACCGGTAAACTAACTGAGGTAAAATTGAGAAAACTTTCATGTTCTTTTGTACTACTTAACTTCAAAGTCATGCTTTAATACACATTAGAGTTGTTCACGTATATATGGGCTATTTAGGTTTTCTGTGCAAATTTCCACTGGACTGAGGAAGAGGAAAAAACCCCACAAGCAGTATCCTTGAAATCTCCACATTTATTTGACGGTAAAACCATATGCATTCCTTGCCTTAACTCCTCCAAATTACTCTTTCTTGAGAAGAGCCAAAGAACTGCACATTGCTTTTATTTAAAGGTAGAACAAAAACTTCTGACAGGCAAGATTTTTCCATTAACACTTTTAATCACACCTCACCCAAACTTTTAAGATATTCGTGTGCCAGAGCACCTCCTATTAAGGAACTCAAAAAACGGATAGACATGACCAAGCTTCCCAAGCCTGTAGTATAATCTTCAGAGGGTGTTTGAAGAGCAGGAACTGCTCTCCTCTGGTAGACAGGGCCTAAAAAGACTGAGCACCTAATTTATTTGCTTAGGTTGTGAGTCTGCAGTTTGGTGTTGTGAATATCGCCCTCATTTCTCATACTGACGATGCTGAAATGCTATGACTATTCTGAAACTCCTCAAAATTGCAGTGAAAATATAAAGCTGATCTTTCACTTCAAAATTTTTCCTTAAGGAAAAAAAAAAAAAGAAATATTATGACCAAAAAGTCTCAACAAGAGCTCCACAACGTCACAGTTCCCTAATCTGAATGTGTTTATAGTTGCTGCCCACGCTGCTGTTCTGACACCCTGCAAACCTTTTTAGGTAAACACCCTTCAAAGTTCTGGGGAGCTTCGTCTGTCCTCTACCACCGTTCTTTCTCAATGTGGAAAAAACCCTCCATCCAACATGTGAAGCATTACCAATCAGGAAGTCAGTGAGACATGCTGTTACCTACAAGAGGAATAATATGCCCCAAAATGCAAAGATGGATGGAGCTCCACAGTATTTTACTACAAATCTCTGCCCGCAATTACTTGTGGTCAAAACCGAGTCTCTACAGCTATTCCCACTTGCAGCATTTAAATGAATGACGTTTCTCTTCCAGACACAGCATCACAATATTCCAGCAAAACGCATCAACTGTGAGGAACTGCCCATTTCAAAGCTGAGCCATCAAGTCATAGCTGAGTCTGGCTACGGTGATGGAGATGCCAATATCTGGATTATGGACAAATAGGGTTGCAGAATCAATACGTCCAACAAGAACTAAATTACAGATCTCTTTTGATTTAAGCCACTAAAATAGGAGATACCAGCCCATGGCAGAGCAGATAGGTAAATTACAAGATGCAATCACAACAAAAAGGATGCATTAAAAGACAACCAAGCCTTGCCAGTGGGTAGGTACAGCCACTAATACTACTACTACCTAAAAAGCTGTCAAAACAGGTACTGTTCACTGTACCTCCTGTCTGCCTCCTGACCTGACTTTCTATGATCAGAGACAGAACTTACTGAAAAGTGGAAGGGACACACACAGGAGCAAGAAAAAGGGTTAAGAGTTTCCAGGTGTAACTTTCAGGTATTTCATTGCTCTCACCCAGTATAGCAAAACCTTTCTCAATAGACCCTGTTTGCCTAAAGATAAGCCTGGATTTTCCCCATGGCTGAGCTGGGGCCTGAACAGAATACCCTGTGTGTTTGCTTTCCTCAGCGAAATGGCACCATTCACTTTAAGAATACTTAGCAGTTCTCAGGGTTTTCTGCTTTGAATGACTATCCATACATTATTTTTCATCCCAATAACCAAAATCTTTTTTCAAATATTTCTATTGTTTTCAAGTTAAACAGCTTTCTGGTTTGCAGGCACAAAATCAGCAAAATTCTCCAAGATGTGTGGCAGGAATATGGGTTGATTGTTAAGTTTTCTTACACTGGAGGGTAAACAAAAAAAGTCACTGCCAGGGACAACAGGTTAAAAAAAACCTGGAAAAATGTAAATATCAAACAGTTAAAATAACTCCATTCACAATAGAGAGGCTTAAGAGACAAAGGGTTCCACTCGCAGCACCCATGGTAGATGATGGAGAAGCCATTTTTCTTTTTTTCTGGGGGTGGGGGAGAAGCAGTGAAGACTTCCTTGCCCTCTTCAGAGAACGCCGGCCTGCAAATAAAAAAAGAATGAAATAGTTGCTCTCTCTTTTCCAACTCAGGTTAACATGGAAGTTGTTCAACTGTTCAACATCCACATCCAATAAAAATCCAAGACTCACTGAGAGCTCCGGAGGTGACTCTGCTCCGTGTCCAGGGACACATTGATAGTATGGCTTTTGGCTTCTCGAGAAGCTAGGCTGGGTCCCAAGCTGATGAGGCTCTTTCACTGGCAAGTGGAATGTTTTGAAAGAAAATCGCCTCAGGCCTTGACCTTCTTGTAGGTGGCTGTTACAGTAAATTCCTACTTGCTGGAGGGTACTTCCTCACCTGCTTGCTTGAGGCCCTCCCTGGCACCTGCGGTTCCCCTCCCCTGGCTGACCAGCACCGGGCAGGAGACTTCAGGCTGCAGAGGCACTGCCATCCTGCCTGCTTTGCCCTGCCAACACTTCCCACTTCCACGACAGAATTAACGGTACAGCTGGGGGCATGCATGCCTGCTTTTGGGGGTTGTGCTTTTCCTAATTAAAAATCTTTCTCAAATGTGCTTCATCATTGAGATTACTGGCTATCTAAAAACCCTGAGGGCTCCTTGATCCCAGTGCACATGACAGGGAGGGATAAGCATGTCTAATTTCATCATATCTCCAAAGCTGGAGAAACCGAACGCCACACTAAACTTCACCACTGCACACTAGCAAGCAGGTTAGCAGCACCAGTCACTTGAGCTCTGGGTTTCCAATTAATGCTTCTGCCCAAAGCAGAGCCCTATCAGTTATTGTTTCAATAATCTAAAGAAAACATAGTAAAAACTGATGTCTAGATGCTACCTATTACCCCTTGCATATTCTCCTGTTTGCTGTGAAACCCATACATTGAGTAGAATGACTTTAAAATGGAATGCTAGAAGAGAGGTGCTCAGAAACCTCTACTGACATAGGAGTGATGGACTCAGCATCAGTGCTGAATTCCCAGCCAGATTCTTCTCAGTCCTAGCCTTAAAGGTCAGAGTGAGCAGCCAACAATCCCCATAAACCATGAGGAATTAGTGGATGAATCAAACGCAATAGATTTACTATCAGTACATATCCTCTGGTAATAAAGATTCAGTAGCACAGAGAAAGCATAAACCAAAAGGGTACATCCTCAACTGACAGAAATTGCTGAAGCTACACTGACTTGGAGATGCTGAAGAAATTACCTTGGATATTTTGTTACCTGGACAAAAACAGAATAGGTCCCACAGAGTGTCCGTTTCAACTCCGCAGCCACTTTGAGAAAACAGATGACCAACTGCAGTCCACTAAGAGCTATCAGAATAGAGAGTAAAATGATGTTCCACTCCACTATGTTAGCAGGTTCGGTACACCGAGACCAAGCAGGGTAATCTGTGAGGTACCTATTAGAGAAACAGCAATGTGAAGTAAATCAATGTGGTAGGTGCAATTCAGTCTGAATACACATAATTTTACCTATAAAATATGGAAAAATCATATTCGTTTTTATACACCTCAAATTTAGGAGCCAGAATCTAGTCTTTCATTACACCAGCCGAGCTCCTGCATAGGTTTGTCAAACTCAGCTGAGTGAAAAGACTTATTCTCCTCAAACACATCTGCTCCTTTAGTTGCCCAGTTAGACACCCAAGTGTTAGAAAGACACTGCTGGTATTTCATATGCCAGAAGCCAAATTTAAAATGGGAATCTTCCTTTTATTGATTAAATTTCAGCTTTAGGTTAAGCCTAGCTGACATCAGTACTGTGCAGAGAGCAGGAACACCCAACGCCATGGCGCTAACCAGTGTGTACAGCCTAAATGGCAGAGCTGAGCTAAGTGTCACCGCGTGCGCTGTCCGGTTGTTCTAGAGCCATGCTTTGCATCTTTGAGGATCATAACATGTGCAACTGATGCGTGCCCTTTTAACTGTGAGACCTGCTGTAGCCTGGAGGTTAATTGCAAGAACCTTTGTTCAAGTCACTCGCTCAGTGTCAGTTGCTTTTATTTCTAAATTCATAACTGAAAGGCTTTCAGACAAATCTGGAGTGTGTTGTTGAGCATCTGGCCCTTTACACAGGACTCCAACTCTCATTTTAATGTTTCCAAATGGGATGGTAATGCTGGTGATACCTAGGTGAGATTGCAGAATGCACTTTAATGTTTTAAAAAAACGCCTGAATTAAGTCAGAGAAGGCCATAGTGTAGGAACTACTCTCCTTGGATGCTGAAGGAACTTGTTTGTGATCCTCTGACAAATTTAATTCTCGCTGTATTCAAATGCAGCTGGAAGAGCTTGGCATTATATGACTTGAAATATTCAAGTCTTATAAAACTCTGACCTTTTAAAGGGAGAATGTCAAATCTTGCAAAATCAGCTTCAGGTTATAGATTTGAATCAAACCTTTCATGTGCCTAGGAGGCTGAGACACGGACACCACTTTGTCTGCCTCGCTTAGAGCAATTTTATGAGATACAGCAGCTTACGCAAAAGCCACCAGTGATCAAACCACAGACTTCACTGAGCTTTAGGAGTTAAAGAGAAACCTGCTGAGTTATTAAATATAAAAATGCCATCTATCATCTTTGAACCAAAAACTTGAGGAATTAGAATCTTCTGAGAAAGTATCCATCTGCACTTGCTCTAATCTTCCATACTTTACTACATGTGATTGTGACCACCACCAGAAAAGGGACAGTTAGCTAGATGGACCTCCAGATCTGATCAGTACAGAGATTCTTACATTTAGTTTTTCCTTACAAGAAGCCAAACATGCTTCTTTGAGGTGCTCATTCAAGAGGCTGAAAAACCCCACTCACCAATATAGGTCTTGTGTCAAGAGACTGTGCCATTTCGTGTAAAACTGAGAAACTTATCTATTATTTTGATGAACAGTTTCTTCCTTCCAGAAGGATTACACTGATGTTTCTTACCCTCCAGCAGTATCTTTGAAGATATAATCCCATCCATCTGATGAATTGCAGAAGGGGCCTTGGATCAACCCCAAGGTAAAAATGATGCAGCTGTACCCAGAGAAAGCAACTCCAAGCAGGGCTAGCACAATTGAAATAAAACTCTGAAGTAAAGAGAGAAAAATATTACTCTGTGCGGACAGTGTCCACGGCAAACACAGTCATGCAGCCTGCCTAGCTACCTCCTCGTCGAATTTCACATTTGATCGTCCCAATCTTAAAAATTCAGAAAGAAAAATACCAGATAAAGAATAGTAAACAAACACATACAAAATAAATATTAAGACAAAGTTTAAGACAGTTACACAACTCTCAGTTAAATATTGTTTGGGGATTTTTTTTTTTAAACTTGCATTTTGCAATAGTGTTTCCCAAATTGCTAGAGGAACATAGCCTCACATTAAGCATGTTTGCATCCCAGTGAGCATATATTGAGCTGTTGCTCCAAAAACTTCCAAATAAACAAGCAAGGGGATGAAGCTATTTAGTTGGGGCACTTCATTGAAACTCTCAGACCTTCTATATTCTCATTTTATTTTACAAAGAATTTCACGGGGGTTTTTGTTTTCATCTTCTTCCATTCTGCTTAAGCATCAGAAGGAAGCAGCTACACTTTCTGTGACCTCTCGTTTTCTGCACAAGGAAGTGGAAACAGCAGTGGAGAGAGCAGAAGGATGTGCTGAGAACCCAGGAGCTGGAAGGCAGGCAGAACAAATGCCACAGAGATGCACAAAAGTAAAATGCAGACTCACCCTGTAGGTTTTGTTACAGCTCTCGCTCTGGCAGCACCGATAGAACACGCTACACTCCAGTGTTATCAGAATTACTGCCAACAGAAGGATCTATAAGGGGACATGACAAGGTCAGTGAAATGGCTGCAGACATTAAGCCAAAGTCTCCTTCACCTGTGGAAGGCAGGGATTGCATCTCTTATGCTCTGTTGAGATTTTATTGCTGTAGGAAAGCACAGTTACTCCAGGTGCACTTAGAACTGGGCTGTTTTTAATCGGGCTGTCACTGTGCTTGATTCTCGTAGTTGAAGTACAAGAGTACAGCAAAATGTTACTAGCATGGACACAGCCATACCAGTGAAGCTGAATAAAACCAAGGTCACAAGGGAAAATGAAAAAAAGGATGTTTTATTGATAGAACCACATCAGTTCAACAGCTTCTTGCTGACACCCTTCCTTACCAACTCAGTTTCCTTTAAATTCACCTGGACTTTCATTCATTTTCTCTGTCAAGTATCTATACTGACTATACTAATCTAGACTACTGGATTATTTAAACCTGATACTAGAATAATTTCAATAAATAAGATTTGGACTCCAGAATCACAAACTGCCACCCAGAGAGGCACTGGTTTAAAAGGGGAAATATGAAAAGGGACTTTCTTGAATCACCGCACTATCCTCTCACATGCTGCTGCCCTGTTCGTAACAGGATAACATAGAAGTTTCTAATACATTGGTAATAATCCTAAGGCAAAAAATGCTTCAAAATATGAATGTTGCTGTTGCAGTTAACTTGCTTTTCTGTTCAAATGCTCTATCTGATAGTTTTTTCCTCCACTATAAAAGATCGGGTTTTTCTTCTGCTTTAGGAAGAATACACAATTTCTACAGAACGTCCCGTGTTTTAATAACTCTCCCAGTTCAACATCTTCATAAAAACATCCTACTTATGCAGACAAGACCTTTTAAAGTACTGATTGTGTGCACGCACTTTTATGACATAACTGCTTTCTGTCCCTGAGGCTGCACCTCTTCGTGAACAGAGCGAACAGTATGAGCAGTGGGCAGCTCTGTGTTATTACTGCTGTTGGGCATATCACGCATATGATGCGGAAAATCCTACTATGCCAACTGAGGTGAGATAACAGGGGCACTTGATGCACTGTGAACTGTACCCAGCTCTCTAAGTACTGGACTGCATACAGCTCTTAAAAACACCTGAACAGTTATGAGAAGCTTTTTTAGTTTTTGTTTCATTTTGTTTTGGTAAAAGAGTTCCAATTCCACCTCCACGGAGGATTGAATCAGCATAGTGCCTGCCTCCATAAAACAAGCATAAATTACACATAAACAAAAAGCCAGCAGGAAAAAAAAAAGAAATCAACCCTGCAAAATCATTTACTTGAAATTAAACAGTATACATAGCATGTCATTCAGTATGTTCCCTTTTTTCAGTTTAATCAAGTTTTTCTGCCTGCAGTGTTTTTGCTAAAGTAATCTATATTCTGTTTAAAAGTACAATTACATCACTGCCCAGTAACCCAATATTGTTTGCAGCAGAACGCAATTAATTAAAAACCCACAGCACCAACACTTACCATCACACCTGAGAAACAGATCCCTTCAAAATACCACACGTAGTTGGGAAGCTGGTAACTGGCAGCATGTGAAGCTTTCCCATTAGGGAAGTATAAAAGGATGTTGACAACAATACTCCAAAGGGCAAGAGGTATCAGCAGACAACTCAAACAGCTTCCACATGTCTCTAAAGCCATCTCTAAAGAACTTCAGAAGATTTTCTCTCTTCAGCTAACAAAAGATTACAAGGTTTTAAATACGAAAAGCATTTGACCTCCTCAGCTGAGCTCTGATTCCAGAGAGAGAGAAGTGCCTAACTGCAGAACGACGGATGAAGATCGCTGTCTAAACTCATTGTCCTTTCTAAGCATGTGTCTTTAAGTAGTAGTTTCCCTTCTAAAAGATCGTTCTTTGTGATCTTCCAAATGAAATATGTCTAGAAGTCAGACTCAGGAAGGAACTTCAAAAATCTCATTTCCTAGTGACTGCTTGGAAATGCACTCCTCCCGAGGACCCACCATGCAGCCGCTTTGTGACCTAAGGCAGTTTGCTCAGCTTACTGCAGCTCCAGTTTTCGTCTGCTTTACCTGGCAAAGGGGGCTGTCAAATGATCAGAACATCCCGTCTCTGTACAGAAGGCCACACATTGCCTCACACCACAGAGGTATTCATATAGCAGAGCTTGGCAGATACAGCCCTAAGCGTGAACCAGTGCTCACTGCTAACTAGGGGCAGCCTCACAAAGGCACCAAGCTGAGTCCTGGCCACCTTGCAGAGAGTTCAGAAGCCCAAATAACACTGGTTAGAAACTGCCAGGCAGACTTATTGTCACACTTTAGTTAATTACTCTTTTCTGCAGCATTATTGCAGCTCAACTCTTTTACGAATTAAATGCTGTGTCTCCAGTTGTTTTATTCCGTGCTTACAGCTGAGTATGCGTAACTACAGACTGGACTGAAGTACACGTGACTTCTTGTGAAGGACAAAAGGTCTGGCTGGTTTTTGAAATGCCTGCTGTTTTGCACTGTGCAAAGCCAAAGCCAGACAGTTTCCCCATTCTCATGTGTCATCATTCCCTAAGCAACTAAACATCTATCCCAGTACCACCCAGCCAGGGCTGTCCAAATGCTCTCAGCACAACCCAAGCCTTCTTGCTATGCCCCTGTGAGTCATCAGAAAAGTAACTCAAGAATGAGCTTAGTGTTTAATCAATAGGAAAGTTGCAGTCAGAGAACAAAAAATAATGGGGCTCTATCTAAAGGCAAGAAAGCTGCTTTTAGAAGCAATGATGTCATGGCATATTTTCCTTCTGTTTCTTTATGAGCTGTTTTAGGCTCTGCACGCATGAGGCTTCTCTCATGATCTCATAAAAGCTGTTTGGGTTGCTTGTTGTAACTAATTCCTTCCTATTGCTTTGAGATTGCCCAAGGAAATGGGCATGGCTGTAGTCATGCAATTACACCATTCTTCTACCCGTTCTCTGCTGGGACTCTCCTGTTTCCCTCCCCCCATCTTCTTCTAAGAGGTTTCATTTTGAAGTCTTCAGTAATATGAGGATCTTCCCATATTTCCTGTATTAGACCCTCATCACTACAGGCACTTTTCTCAGGCCTCCCTCTAATTGAAATTAGTGGCAAACCTCCCTTTGCAGGCTCACAGCCATGGACAGAAACTGTATCATCAACACTGTGCCCTACAGATCAGAGAAAACAGCTGAATTAAAAGCAGGCACATAACATCCCCAGGATTGTTTTTTTATCACAAAATGCAGAGATTGTGTAATAGGACAATTCTTTTTTCTAAAAGCAGAGGCCAAAGTTAATAGCGAGCAGCTTAGTTTATAATCAAATTTTCTGCTACTTCCCATAGTAATTTGTTCTGATTAGAAAAGACTTACTTGGAAAATGACACCTGAAACAGCAGTCTGCACTGTGACTTATTTTGTATTTAAAATGAGCTCTGCAAATACCAGCTCAAGCTGTGTTTTTCTGCTGGCATACTATACTGCTAGAACAGGAAGCAACCCTTCTATACTAAGTATTAAGCAAACCTGACAGCCAGTTTCTCAAATAGTTTACCAAGTGTTGCAAGAAGTGCTTTCCTGTTGCTGTCAATATCCATGTGCGGATGCCAAGCCCATTACCGAAAAGCCAGGTTTACTCTGGATGAGCAGCGTCTCTGAAATCAATACAACCTAAACCAGCCGCTTCTCCACCATGTAACTGGTAACACTCCCAGAACACTGGTTTATGCACCAGGCAACAAAGGAATTCAACTTGCCGTTTTTAAATGACAACACAAACAGTGAGTAGTAATGCTGTGTATTAGTGCTACATGGATCTGAGCTAAAGTTTTAATCCTAAACTCTAGCCTAATCATTCTGTCCATTGGAATTTCTAAAATTGTTTCACTTCTTTAATTAGTTGTCTGTACCAGAAAGACAAGTAAGAATTACGTAAGCATAAAGGCAAAAATCTGTAAGTTGTGTGGGAATTACACCCTATTCCATTGAGACCCTCTTTTCTTCCTCTTCTCACTCCTCACTTAATTTAAACTTGCAGATCCCTTTCCAGCTGTGCTTCTTCCCATACAAAGATGCTGTACTGCACAGCCTCAAGAAATTCTGTGTGTAAACACACGGGCATGTGCATACGCCCCTTCCTCCCACGGCAGGGCAAGACAGGGATAAACACAACAAGCAGAAATGGTATTAAAGACTGCCCTCAACTACGTTTGTATTTACGTACGAATAAATGGTATTGCAGGAAGCAGATATCCGGTGATGCTAAACACAAACTCTTCCCACCTGTGAGTTCTTTTGCTGTTGTGGATGAGCGTGTGCAATTTTGTCTTCACAGCTAATTTCTTTTTTTCAGGTAGGTACTTGTACTAGGTAGACTTGGCTGCGAGGATGGCTTGAGAGACACCTCAAGTCACTGCTACCTTCAGAAGACCACTCTTCTAGTTACAAAGAGTAATCAATAGCACCAAGTACACACTGCCATCCATGGGAAATTCTTTTTCTCCCATAAACAGAAACTAACTTGTCTGTTTTCAAAGATGACACTAACTGCTAGATTCCAATACTGAGCAGTAAATCAGCCTCGTTTCTTTCAAATATACGGCATGCCACATTTGGTTTTCCACCTGGAAAACGCCATTGCCTGTAACATACTGACCTTACCAGCAATGCTGTTGGCAGTGTATCATTCAGGCTTACTTCACCTTGTGATAAAACATTCACTGTAATGCGCTACAAGCTACACTGCAGAGGTCCTTGTGCAGGATGTTAGAATACTGCCTCCAGGCTGCATACTGGTGAAGCGCGCAGATTACACTGCAGATTAATCTATTGCTGCTGACCTCAATTTGCACTCTATTTTCTGAGCACTGCTACACCTGGGTGACTGCTGAGTGAGGTAAAACACGGGACCCAGAACAACGTTTTGTTTTGTCTGAAGACTCTGACTGAGCAATCAGGAGGTAAGTCCCCCTTGGGAGAGCAGCAGAGGGGACACAGCTGTGGCTCATCTGCTTGGGAACCTCCGAAGGGCCAGCAGCAACGAACTACTGCCCAGACCCTGGAGCACCAGGGCTCCACGTTCGCAGCTGTACCTGTCACAGAGCTGTCATTGAACCATCATAGCCTTGTTGGTGCACAAGTGCCTGGCTCAGCTAAGTGATCTAAACCAAACAGCGAAGCAGCTCGCACTCTGACAGAGACTGCTGGAGAGGAAAAGTAGGTTTTAACCTGACTGCTTTAAAAAGTTCTTGTTGTTTTAAAAGTTGTTTTTAAAAGTTTCAAAGTTTTTCGTGTTCTCATGCCATCACTGTCTACTCCAAGATCAGGAAAGCAGTGTTCAGCATGGGCAGGGAAAAGAATCACTGACACCCGCTGGGTATTTCTAATACCATTCTTTTTCGTGAAATACAAGAGAAGTTCATAAAAGTCCTGAAAAAGTGAAGTGCATGTATCTGCCTCAATCATCCACATTTTACTGATGCTTTGTTTTAGCTCCAGCTCAGTATTCATTTATATCCAGGCCAGACTAGAATGTGTTCATTCCAGAGTGAAAATGCAACTTTATTGGGAAAGCAGCATAAAGTACAGAGATGTTGTGTCAGCAGAAAGGAGGGAAAAAAAAAAAACCCACGCATGTGTTCAGGTGTTGGAGAATTTGCCTATACTAAGATTAAATGAATCAAAGAAATTCAGGATATATTTTGCCTTTAGATACAGGCAGGTTAGTGGAAAACCTGCATATGACTCCAACAACACAGGCTGACCCCAAGTCAGTTAAATAGATGGCAAGAGCATGGTTTGACAACAAATAATGTGCATTTTAGTGTGCATGGAATATAAAATAAATAAAACAAACCACAGAATACTCAATACACCACACGTGCACCGACATCAACACATTGTCAGGCTTCTAGCAAACGTATGTCTGTAGAGGGAACAAAAAGAAACAAACACATATTAAGGGGCAGAATGCTAATACTGTATCCAACTATAAGAGCTAAAATTAACCTGACCACATTTAGACAACCACAGCATGGCTCTTTCATACTGCAGATAGAGCACGGCAGACAAGAATGGAGACAGTAATAGCTTTGAAAGAACCCCAACATTCAACTATGCCAATTAAACACACGAAACACATTCTTAGCCATAGTGTGTGTGTGATATAAATCATATTGGGTTCATATCTTAAGCCACTGCAATTCCAACACTACCACTACGATACTGATCTTAACAATATGCTCAAACTTTTTAACATGATTCTAAAGAAATTTGGAAGAAATTCTCCTTCCTCACTTCAGAAAAAACCCTTCAGATCTGTCTGCAGGTTTTGTTATGTGCAATTTAATCCCTTATCTTACTTTCACTAAGCAAGGCCATGATGCTGCAGTTTTTGTTACATAATGCATATTCTCAGTAGTCTATCAGCTGCTGTGAGCAAAATACAAGTCTAAAGCAATATAGTTAGAACAAAGAGCTTACCACAAAGCTGCACCACACTGTGCCACAGCAGTTTAGGCTATGGCAAAGGTCACCACCACAAGGAAATTTATATTCTCGTTATATTGCCTCTAGTGTTGACCACACATGCCACAGGTGGGAAAAAAGCCTTTCAGCTCCTGTGCAGACCAACTTCACTGTGGCAGCTGAGGAATCAGCTGAAAGCATGTGGTCAAATACTATGCGAAAATGCTGAAGACAACAGGGCTATAAAAAGGTTGTACACTGAATTGTTGCTAAAAACCAGCTGCTGAGAAAGACTCCACAGTAGCAGCAGTAACAATAGAGTTTCACGTTCGTCTGAGAAGTGTGGTTATGAGCACAAATGGCTTACCTCCTCATGACTGCAGCACAGCCCACACAGACCTCCAAGAACGCCATTGATTATCTGTATGAAGCACAGAATGAACTCTATTCCTCCCAAAACAAGGAGGATGGAAAAGAGTGTGACGTTCCACTGCACAATGTTTTGAGGTTCTTGACATTCAGACCACTTGTGATACTCAAACAAGTACCTGTACACAACAATTAAAAGCATGTTAACACTGTGAGAGAGTGGGATGCTTACCATAGTACGTCTGGCCTGTAACTGCACTGAGGATAACCACTCTAAGTGGGAATCGCAAATGCAACAGTTTATTCCATGCAAAGTTTGCTCTATTTAAGAACATGTTGAACTATCAACCACACATTTTTGTCAAGTCTTTAAAAAAAAAAAAATCTAAGCTATAAAGGCAGAATCTTCTACAACTAATGCCAGACACAAGCTAAAGAAAGCTGAAAGCAATTTCTCCAAACAACCACAACGATTTTCAGGACTGGGTCTTTATTCTAAAGACAGTGATTACTGATCTGAGGCAAATGGGTCACTTCCTCTGTTGTGCTCCTGTCTTTGGGCCCTCAAATGCCTACTCTGGAAGGGCAAAATAGAACAAATTCAGAGGGGTACTGCAGTATTACAGCTGTTACTCCTCAGCCACATCTTCAGAACATCAGCACTGATGAGCCTTCAGCAAGGACTCAGCTCAGCTCTGCTATATTCAGTCATAGTCATTGTTGCAGAGGGAGGGTTGAGGAATGCCCCTTCTTGGGAGAGATGCATCCGAAATGCAGAATTCAAACTCTCTGCTGCAGAGGAGCTTTATACAGCTTCTTAGTACTCAAAACTGTCTCTAGTCTGGCATTTGGAATAAACCATTACTAGACATGACCTCAAGGCTGCCAACCATATAGATGCTGTAAAAGCATGCCATGCTCCAAACCAAATCTTCTTCCAGCCAACAGGATTTGTGGGGATTAATGAGGAACAGCATACAACTTGGCTACATAGCCCTGGTTTGCTGGAGAACCTTAATTAGGGATAATTAAGAGCTTCTGGCCCTCCCTGCCCTGCAATTCTTATAAACCTTTTCTTGTTTCATTTACAGAGATTCTATGCCAGTTTACACTGACACAAAGCAACACAAAGCAAGCCTCACAAACCAGATTCTCACAAAAATGATGGCACAAATGTCCTAACAACCACTATTCATAGTTTGTGAATCTCTCAAAGTCCTAAAACTTCACACTTTATGTTAGAGATGTTCATGGACATGAACAGAAAAGGGTATATAGATATTATTACCTATATATATGTGTTCAGATCCCTTTTTGTAAGTCAGAGGATTTATATCACTTTGGTTTCAAACTACAGCAGCATAAGTAACTGATGCCATCTGTTTAGTTCTTAGTGAATGGATCTTGGAATATGGTTACTGGATATTGCTGAAAAGTACTGGAATAAAGCCCACGTGCACATGGGGAAAGATGTAACATCCTCGTGAATAGGAAACTTACCCTCCAGAGGATTCAGTGAAAGGATAGATCCAGCTTCTTTCTAGGTGAGTAAAACAGTACGGTCCATAAGACAAGCCCAGTGCTGACACAATGACACAGTATCCAGAACCAAGGATCCCAACAAAGGCTGCCAGAACCGAGGACAACATCTGCACAGCAAACACAGGCATGAACTTTCAATATCACCATCACCTTGTCTTTGGGGTTACCTGGTGCAGGAGCATAAAGGCTCACTTACCGCACAGCTCTTCCCACAGTCCTCATGGCCAAAGCACCCACAGCAGCCATCACTGTGAAGCCCAATGAACACTGCAGCTGGAATGAATACCTAGGTATGGAGCAAACGAACCACACTGTTCTGTTTCGTTGCACAGACAGGGCAGATAAAACGCAGTCCGTACATTGCATTCATTTACACCGGCAGGGGGTATACAGGCCTGTATACATTATTCAGTTTTACTCCTATTAACGTAGTATACATCTTGCTACTGGTGTCAGCGGCACCAGCACCAGGATAGGTATCTTTCTATTTCTGCTTTGTGTATACACAGCACTTAACTGCAAAAAAGGGCCTGTTGATAAAGAGCCTGCTGTGATATTGCTGCAATTTAAAGTACTTCAGCTTTTAAAGTTTTTGTTCACATTGAAGGCTGTATCCTGCAAATAAAATGCTTTGCAAAGAATTGTGTTGATTTTCTGCAAAAAGAGGGCTACAAGATAAGTCTCTCATAATTATTTGTTTAAAGAACCAACTACCACCAACATATTAGTTACTGAAGAGTAGTCATCACTGTCTGCATGACAAACCAGCCTGACGAGAGCAGAAAGCCTAGGAATGTTTTGCCCAACTCAGGCAAACATCTCATTACAGACATCTAGCTCCTTCTCCGTTTTCACAACCAGTTTCCAGTGGCAGAAATGCAAAGTAACAGCGCAGAAGCTACCTGTAAGAAACATGAATCATCTACACACCAGAGCTTTTAGCATAAAATGAAGAAGGAGCAGAGTTGGTTAAAGAGAGAATCCTCCCCACCAGCACTAACAGGACTTAATAATAGTTTGCACTTATAAAGACTCTACACCCAGGGGTATCTTGGAAAACCACAAAGAGCGAGAAAAGCATTATCCACAAACTGCACACATTTACTTGACAAGACTCTAAAATAAAAACTATCTGGTTGAACAGTCACATACTTGTCAGCCCTTACTCAAACCTACTGCTGAGCCCCAATGCTGCAGGTCCAGAAGAGGTTGTACAGGTGTGTTCCAGGAGCAGTTTCATTGATTTCACTTGTATTATTCTGTGTGTAAAGCCCAGTCTTTGCAAATCCCAGTCTAGGTTCCAATGAACTGTAACACAGCTGTAAGATCAAGGGCCTTATAGTTTTCATCCTGTGGTTTGCAGACACCTTGAGATCTGTAGCCTATTTCTAAGATGACTTTAAAAGGCAAATTAAAAAGGAAGCCTGGAGTTAGGGAACTTAAATATGCTACAGTGTGGTCCACAAAACTGAAAAGGTAGAAAATAATAGCTTCAGATTAACAATGTCCTCCAATGAACACACTTAATTCTTCATCCTCTGTTGTTACGTGAATGCAAAGCTTTGATAACTGCCACTCGACTCCTCTGAATAAAGAGCTAAGGCAGAGAAATAACTGTCAACATCTCAGATAACAGAAATCAAGGGATTGTAACTAAATGCTAGTTATCTAGGGACACATAAAAGGAAAACAGTTCAATAATATTACAAAAATGCAAGATTTAACCCTTTACACAAGGGTTACACAAAGTGTGACCTGCTAAAAGCCTTGGTTCCAGTTTTGCATTTGGATTCTGCTACCCAGACCCTATGATTTTCTCACCATTAAAGTGACATCATGTTGCAGATAAGATAGTAACTACTAGTAGTAACTAATAATACCTATGGAGTAATACAGTTAATTTCTTTTGATACAAATCCAGAGATTGCTGCTGACGACATATTTGATCAATACATTAATGTCACTGGTAAAGACAGTAATACTAAGTAGCTCCAGAATAAACTTGACAGAGACCACTAGCTCGTTACTTACCAAAAAGCCTCCACCTATAATGCCATGAAGGCACTCCACGTATTTGCTGAGATGATGTTCTGAAGCAAATCTTGTTTCGCCATTGGGAAAATAAAGTAAAATGTTGGCCACGATGCTGAGCAAGGCCAAGATGAGCAACTTATAACCAATACAGCCAGCACACCTTCCAAAACACATGTCCTCAGCTTTACAAATCCTTCTTTCACTAGTCCAATCCAACCTATCTCATACCTGTCCACACCTAAAAGAAGATCAGCCTTTATTCTCACTTCCTTAAATACTCAGGGTTACCTGGCTACATGGATGACGTTTACATCTCTTCCCAACTACCATTCCCAACTGCAGAGTGAGGGAGCAGGGACAACAGAACGCCACCACCCTTTTTAAATGCAGTAATTGTTGACAAACCAAATGCAATCAAGGAAATACTGAATACTAGGTAACTTCACTCTAATATATGATGCTTGGAATGACCATCAGTGAACATGAGTAGACATAAACCACAGACTTAAACCACAACACACGTTGTGCTGGAAACTGAAGGAAAAAGGGTTTGTTTTCATTGTTAGAAGCAGGTTTGACTTTAAGGTTTATGGACTGATTCAGAACAACCAGAAGCCAGAGGAAGACTCAGATGACTTCAACAGTATTGAGTCAGAGTTTTGGGCGTAAACAGAGTAAGGTTTACAGCAATGAGGAGTATGTAGAGCAACCTCTTGCTTTGCTGTCCTATTGATGGAATAAGAGCAGAACCTCACCAGGAGGTTGGAAAAGAAATAAAATGGACAGTAGGCTTCTAAGGAATGTCCTTGATCTTGCCATCATAAGACAAGCTGACTTTAGATTAACGGCCATTTGTTAAAGCTAAACCAAGCAAACACTAGTGAAAAATGATGCTTCAAATACAGAATGATAAAACAACAGTCCTTGCACTGAAATTTCATGCATAGAAACACACAAAAAAAAAAAAACCCAAAACCCCAACAGAGAGAAATGTATTATATCAAGGACTTCCAAACTGTGTCACATGCACTAGTAATATTAATTTGCATAGTAAATGGACATACAAAGGGATTTGGAAAAATTAAGATGTAGCCTTCTTTTTTTCCCTCATGCAAATTTTGCTAAATAGCCAAAAGCTCCCTTCTTCACATGCATACAGCTCAGCACAGAGGCACAAGCTGCCAGGCCCACTACCATCGCATGACAGAAGACAACCAAGAAGTGTACAGGCGCAGACTAGATTTGGGAGGTGCCACTGCTGCCATCATCACAATACAACATAGGGGCAGGGAGCAGAAGGGTGTGCTCTGTTATTTTTAACAGCTAAATAACACTGTAAATATAAGTTCAAATTAAATCCAAGGTATTCTTGCAAGTGACGTGAGCAACACTTAAGCTGAGAGAAAGAGCACATGGAACAAAAGGAAGGGGAGGGGGGAGGGGCAGGAAAAGAGCAGCTTTGTGCAGATGTGGTATCGTGATGTAACCTCTCCGGGTATTGTAACTGTTGACCTTGGAGACTTCCTTCATGATGAGAAATATCCTCCAATTGTAGAAACAAACACAGGCTTACCATTATTGTGCACTTCACCTCTGATGACTACAGCAAGCATAAACACCATCCTGCAAGTTTCCTCTGCAGAAGGACACAGCTGCTCAACTGAAAACTTCTTTTATTGTGTTATGCTAAAAAACCGCTCCCCCCCAAAAAAACAACATCCTGTCTTCCCCCACATCATGCATACGGCCACTGGGAAGTAGATTTAAAATCTGTTTTATTTATAACCTGTATAATTGTTTCCTAAACACTTGAACTGAAATAAAATTTCACATAATCAAGAGCTTCCTATATTTAAAATCAATTGTGTACATTCTCTGTACATGCAAGGCACTGCATGGGCATTGCATTCTGCAGTTACTACCAACCCTCCCCCCTGAACAATACACGAGTAGTTCAGATGACTCTCCTATATAATCACAGAGGTCACAAAAACCTTGAGCTTGTTTACTTTTCATGCTGTTTGCTTCATAAATCAAAATGAGCAGTGGTGGATTTTTTTTAATGCATCATGGGTATGTCAAGTTTTAAATGATGAAACTGGCCCACACACATGCAGAAGCCAAATATGAGCTTCTCCTCAGCCTGAGGAGCAGCAGGACCCAAACAGCAGCCTGTGACATGCTCCAGCACCACGAGACAGCAGAGTTTACAGTAGTGAAAACAAAACCAGAATTGGGTTTTGAGTCTTTTAGACAAGAACCACAGTGTTTGCACCTAAAAAGGTAAGATGATCGCTTACTCAGGCACAGGTGCTTGCCCACAGCCCATGGGAAACTCCACTACTTCTCTTTCACAGGACTGTTGCTGTAGCTCTGATGCGTGTCCTGGACAAAGAACACATATTAAAAGGCAATCAATCGCCCAGTGTTATTAGAGACAATACAATTCTAATTCTAGGCTAAAGCCTAACTTCAGACTGTAGGTCTGAAGTCCTCTACTCTGGCTGAGAAGCATCTTCTGCAGAAGAGAATCTAAGGGCCTGTGAAGCGATTTTGATAGCTCACTCTAAAGTCCATCAGGTAAGACCATTGTGAAAGACTTCCATACCCTCTCCTGGCAGAAGTGGGCTGGTTTATAAACAATTACAGCAACTGGCTTGTATCCCCAAATCATCCATTCTGCAGTTTGTCAGCAGAACAGTGCTACAGGGGGCAGCACACTGACCCTTCGTGCCAGAGAACTGGCTGAAATTAGGTGCCTTGTCCAATTAGAAGTGCATGTCAATCAGCAAACTCCACCTGGACAGTCACAAGAGGAAACTGCTCCCCTGAAGTTCTTGGTGTCTATGGTCTCCTGGCCATAGGAGAAAGTTACCAGATTACCTTACTAATTACATGACAGCTCCTCAGATGGACTAATAAGCTACTTCTGAGGAGGAGCAACCACCTGTTGCCATGGGACATATCACTGAACATAAGAGGAATCACTCCTTACACAGCTATAACAGACGGATACTGCTTGTTTGCCATCACTTTGGGACAGAAAACTGATCTGAACTGTATAAGTCAGCTTGAAGTGAGCACTCATACTTTTCTCCACCACCACACATTGACACATACAGAGAAGATTTAATTTGTTAGTAATAATGCTGACCTAATAAGGAGTCAGCAATGATGCAACAAAAATAATTTTGACACTTACCCCAGCTTGGACATGCAAAAGCATACAATGAGGGCAGAGCTACCACTAAATGAGCGTATAGAAATGCACCTCTCTGAAGAAAAGCCCATAAACCTTACTTAAGAACAGCTATTACTGACCCTAGACTTGTAATGCTACTGCAACATCATGCCACAATCAAATAAACCACTTCAAAAAAGTGTTTTCTGGTGGCATATAAAAACCATGATGTAGCCTGCACTCATTACTTCTTGCGACAATGTTCTGATGATAAAAGTAGGACATAAGGCAAACGAATTCTATTTGTTTCTGCCACGGCCTGTTGGTGAAACCTTGGCCATGCAAAATGCCAACAAAAGTTTGTTTCCCTTGGACACAGGTTCGTACTCCGTATTTCTAGCTTACCCCTAAAACTGTGACATTCTTGCAAAAGCTGAAGAAGCACGAAGCGTTATTGTCACCGTACCAGAAGCACTCTCTGCTCTACACTGTACGTAATGGCTGCATGAATCAGGAGATTTGGATTAGCTCAGCACACATCTCTCTGCATAGCACAGCATGACGAACAAACCGTCCTCAGGCTTGAAGTGTGCCACTTCTCTGACTCCCCTCCCCTCCAGCACTATGCATAAAACAGACATCCAGTAGAAGACATCCAATTCTGATACTTCAGAGAATGCGGAACAAAAAATATCACCATTATGTCTTTGGCTTTTGTAGTGCAGTCAGTCATTAAGCATCTTTGTGTCTCTCATATAGCAATCCTCTTTTCTACTTCTGGCGTAGCAAAAAAAAATGACCTCTATCATATCATATATTTAGATCTGTAGGCTCAAAAAAAAAAGGAAAGAAAAAAAGAAAAGCAACAAATCTTATTGGCCCATTTTGTTTCATTAGCATATACTTCATGCACTGTTCATGCAGTCTTGTCTCTGGAATGAGCCATCGGTAAATT
>NW_010418279.1:2044-2702 GCF_000710305.1 Buceros rhinoceros silvestris | reverse complement strand
TTCCTGCTGCATGACCCCACAACTACTGCTTAGCTACGGACACTCTCCGTATTGATTCCAGAGCAGTAACATATGAAATTTAGTGTTTAAAATTAACGTGTCTGTCATGTTATGACTGATACCGCAGCATGCTATATTTGCTTGTGAGGCACTCAGCGTTAGTAGTAACTGGATCACATACATCACGATCAGAAGATCAAATCACACACAACCACAAGACTCTCAAGAGATGATTTCCTAAACTGCACTCCCACTCTTTCATCAATCTTTGCTATCATCACTTAAATTGGAACTCTGAAGTTCATTTAACAATACACACTCAGTGCACTGATTTTTTTGCTACCAGCTGGGTCCTTACGACAGCTGTCAATCAAACAGCCAACTACTTCATGGTCATGTTCCTCCACTGGGCACGTCAAGACCTCGTAAATGCTAGACAAACGTAGCACACATTTTTTAAATAGCAGAATGATAATTTTAAAAAATTAATAATTAATGTATAATTCATTTATTAATAAGTAAAAAAACACAGTTAAAGAATAAATTAGACTACAGAAGATCCCTTTTAAACTGAGCAACATTTAATGGAGAATAGCAGAAGGAAATAACGTTTAACACTGATTAGGTTTTAATTAATTCTTAGTCTTTTTTTAAGGAA
>NW_010418279.1:0-1902 GCF_000710305.1 Buceros rhinoceros silvestris | reverse complement strand
ATTCTACACACCATGCTTTCCTGTGGCTGCCCCTTCCACCAGGTCCTTCTAACTTACATACGTGGTGCCACTCTAACAAACTGCAATTTGGTTTGGAATGTGGGGAAAGACTAAATTCCTGAATTAGGAGGTTTATAGTCCTTTGAACTATAATTACAGCTAGAAGTATTCATGTCACCAGTGCACCTAAACGTGGAAGCTAATACTGCAGAATTACACAGAGGACCATTCCATGGCACAGCCCTCTCCTCAGGGGTCAGACCCTGCCCACAGGGCCTGCAAGTGCTTGGAAGACAAAGAGCCCCAAGATTTCCACCAGCTCCCTCTAGCGAGAATCAGGCTATGACCAAATAGGCCAGTGGTGCCCACTGACGGGCCACCGGCTCCAGTGACCTCTGGCTCTCACAGCTCACAAAATACCATCCTCAAATGACAGACACCAGCTGCCTTCTGCACAGGACGACAACACTCAGAATCAGCAACTGATAGTGCAGGAGTCTGGCACAACACACTCTGCAGTCACAGGACTGAATTAAGGCACCGTAAACACCGAGTCACAGCTTGAAGGCTTCACTAGGACTGGATTTGGTTCAGGTGCTGTTCCCAAAAGAGCACTAATATTTGGGAAGCTAAAAAAGGAAGCAAACCAAACCAACTTTCTTCTTTTACAGATCTTCACAAGTAGTCCTGCTCTTTGCTCTCCACAAGCACAAAGGAAACAAAACACAAATACTGGAAGTTTCCTCTAAGGGTGAGGACCAAAAAAAAAAAACCAAAACTTATAGCCCTTCCCTAGAATCTGAGCTGAGTTGAGTAACACCTTCCTCCAGAAAGACAGGCACTGTCTTTGAGGAAACTGCAGCCAAATCAACAACAGCACTTACCTGCCAGGCAAAACACCTCAGGGTTTTTTGTTTTTTTTTTATTAGAATCCAACAACCCCCAAAATTTTAATCAATTACACTCTGCCCTGAGCTGCAGACACAGGGCTTACTAACTGAGCACTACTAGGCTGAGGGAAAATTAAAGTGAACCCTGCAGAACCATTACAGTTATAAAGCCATTATACTGTTCTTCACAGGCAGACTTCATAAGTGGGTTGCCGATTAATCCAGCCTATGACTAACTCACAAGGAATATAAAAAGACAATCACAACATGGATGAGTTTCCACACCACCTCACAGCAATTTTTTTTTTCAGATTATGCACTAAGCAAGTAAAATACTCCTTTGCCAACAAGCCTGAGAAGAGCAGGCAAGCACAACAGTACAGAATCATCATTTCTCTGCTATGTGAGATGATGCTGAGAACTGCTGGTTACATGGTCCTCACTGTCACTGCTGCTACAACTGGAAACTCCTGGCCTAATCATTTACTTTTCAAGCTTTAAATCGAGATCATACCTCTCCTGGAAGAGTTCAAGCAAAGCCAGGCTGCAGCTAAGGCTCCCAAACTCCAATATATTTAGTAGCAAAGTTCTGCAATGAGGTAGAGTATATATAATGCAAGGAATCTCACAAAACATTTCCTGACACTTCACGTGAAGACCAATATTTTGCACAAAAGCTGCCTTTGTGGAAATGGTTTTAAACCCAACTTCAGAGACCTGATAAATTTTCCTTGTAGAAATTTAATGCAGCCACCTCAGTGCTAGCAAAGTTAAGGGCTTGGCTGTAACTGGAAACACAGGCTGAAGAAGTAGATAATTGCTTCTGTGTCCTATATGGTCCTACTCTTGAGCCTCTGTGTTGCAATGAAAACACATCTCCAGACTCTGCAGGAAAGACATGTGCTCCTGTGTGAGACCACAAGAGCTACAGAAGACAAAGGGTGTTTCAGTGGCTCTTGGGGGCATCCCAAAAGGAAGGAAACAGGAAGAGGATTCATCATCATGGCTTGGC
>NW_010418278.1:10202-13052 GCF_000710305.1 Buceros rhinoceros silvestris | reverse complement strand
ATTTGTACAGTTGCTGTTACTGTGAGGAGCTCCTACTTTCTGTAAGTTTGAGAGAGCCCGAAATAATTCGGCTTCTCCAAGGAGTGTAGGCGAGGGGGTACCGTGCATCTTTGCGACTGCATTTGGGGGAAGAAGGGGAAATCGGGGCTACTGGTTTCAGTTTCTCTCCTCTGAGTCTTTTCTCCTGCCCATTTTATTTGAACTATCTCACAGCCACGCTGAATGGACCAGGGCACTGGGGGAGGAAGCTCTTCACTAGTTACCATTCAAAAGGTGTCGGCTAAAATCTCATTGCAAAAAGGTATTGTAGCTTTAACATCTTGCATTGGCAGCATTCTTCCCCCTTAGTCTTTGGATTAGTCATTGTATGAGAGACAGAGGGAAAAAAAAAAATCACTTTTTTTTTTTTTTCTGGAAAAAGTAAAGTAAACAGCCTCCAACAAGTGAACCTTGACAACCCAGATTAAGGAAGGCAGGAGAGATCAAACAAAGCTGCTGCTGGGCTGTTGTCAGGAGCTGCCTCACTGAAAGCTCTGGACTATTCGATCAGGCAGCAGGGCTATATGTTCACTTATGCAGAAATGGACCATTACAAATGCTGATCTTTGTTGTGAAACCAAAGGAACTTTGAGAAAAATAACTACGATTTCAGACAGGGCTTTCTCTCCCTTACGATTCTGATGGCAAAGTCAGTTTTTTGTGCCTGGGCTGGCTGTTGGGTTTGGGTTTTGTCGTTTCTGAGCGATAGTGGTTTGGAGGGCGTTGTGTACACTTTGAGAGAGACCGAGAGTTTGATTTTTATTTATGCTGTCTAGAGCTGCAGAGGAGGCGGCGATTCAGTAGTGTCATGTCGAAAAGTTCTGTGGAATTCAGCTTGTATTTCTGGATCTCTGAATTGTAAGGAAACGTGGATTATTATTTTTTCTTTCCTCTGTGTGGAAGTGCTGGTGTGTAACCGGGGAGTTTGGTTGTGGGTAAGCGTTGGGTGTTGTACGACTGCGTTCCTAGAGTTTACAAAACTTGTAATATCTTCCCTTCAAATGCGTTACAGCCAGTCAGGGTGGCACCTGATTTTTGATCAGCCAGGATTTTTGCAAAACTGCGTGTAACTGGCTGAACTAATGAGCCTCTATTACCAGGTAGTGTTTTAGTGGAAATAGTAGTGAAGAGTATTAACAGACTCTTGATTTTGCTTCAGTAAACATGGAGGATTTAAGTATTAATCAAACAGAACCAGTGGGAGTTGGGTTATTTTTGTGGCTTGACACTTTGATGTTTATATTCAAACACTTCCCTGCAAACTCCACAAATATGCCCCCTCTTAGATTTCTTTAGAGTATTTCTAAACAATGGAAATACCTATTAAAACCCAGAAAATCTGAGGGAAAGGCTGTTGCATGCCCTAATGTATGTTAATCAGGAGGCAGACCAAGTGCACGTCTGCTGAAGAATTAAGAAATCCAACCCCTTTTTGCATAAGTATTTCTTTAATTAGCAGTGCAGATCGCACAATAAGTACTTTATACATTTTATAAGGTAAGGTTTCATAACCATCCCGCAGAACTTACTATAAAGCTTGTGGATTTTCATGGTATAGACTTTAATTAGACAATAAAAACTCCGCGCGTTAAACATGCACATGTATGCCATTAAGCCATTTTGGGTGATGTGTGGTGTTTTTTGACATCTATAAACATTTTCTGCTTACATCGGTTCCACCGGTAATAGTAACGCAGTTATTTTTTGTACCGGTGAGGGAAGGAGCAGGAAAGTTGAGCAGGGAATTATGCACTGGGCATTATTGCGCAGCATATGCTGCAGAATGCTTTTCTCTTGGAGTGGATCACTTTTTTTTTTTTTTTTTAAGAGCTAAAATTTGCATTATCATCCTCGGTGTGATATACCGTAAACATTTGTAGCTCCAGAATTATTCCCGTTCCACAGCATTGTAAAAATTAGGTAAAAGGCTGGTAGTAAAAAGGCAAATTTATGGGATGCAGCTTAGCGTTTAGTATTCGTACTGCTTGTGGTCATTTCTGTTGAGAGATTGAACCGGATAATGTAATTCCTTTTGTGAAATATCTGTTGAGTGTGTATTTGTGTATCAAATGAAATAACACATGCACACACGTATGTAGGATATGTATGTAAAATACAGTTATTTCTGCAAGGCTGTCCAGTTATTTATAGGGCATAATGATACTTCTGTCATCTTAAATTTTCCCCCAGAAGCTTTAATAAATTTAAATAGATTATATGCTGTCAGAAAATAGTATAAATTTTGTTTACGATTCACTTGCTTTAAGGTACTTATACTAAAGAAGCTCATTTAACCCCAAGACTGAGTAGCATTAAGTGGTGAGAGGAGTCTGCTGAAGAGCTGCCACTGCCCTTTGCTCTTGTGATAATCTTAAATTACTGCAGTTTAATTGCAACTTCAAGGCACTGAGCTGAAATATTTTTATGCAGCTGAGACAGGGCTGGAGGAGATGCGGGGAGGTTTGTGCAGGTAGCCGGATTTCTCTTTGGAGGCGCAGCGTTTCTTCGGGCCTTTCCTGCCTTTCGGAGCACACCCAGCACAGCATCGTGTGTGTGCCGGGATGCGGCACCCCGGCAGGGAGCTGTGCCGGGGGGTTCCTGCCTTGCTGGGAGCAGGATCGGGCCCTGCAGCCATCAGGCAGCTCGGGCGCAGGAGCGTTGTGCTTGCTGTTGGTGTTTTATGTTGGAATTAAATAGCGCGGTGTGATCACTCCTCCAGTGACCCTTGCTATCGAGTTGCTTCCCGGAGCTTTTCCCCCCCAGTCTCTGCTGGGCAGGCAGGGTGGGCAGGGGCCGGCAGCTGGAGCCGGT
>NW_010418278.1:541-10137 GCF_000710305.1 Buceros rhinoceros silvestris | reverse complement strand
TCGCGGCGGGGAGGGCGGGGGGGGGGGGGCCGGGCGGGGGGAGCCGATGACCAGGGGGTGATGGGGGGCACCCTGCCCTGAAAATACAGCCCACCGGCTCGCGAGGATGGCACTGTCCCCGTGTCCCCAAAGGCAAGCTCAGGGCACAGGGCCTGATCCAGAGCACGTTGGCATGAGCCGGGGCTTCTGCTGGTGTCACTGCCTTTGGGTTTGGCTCTTGGGCTGTGTCACTAACTCCTATCGCTCCCACCCGTACAGTAGCATGTTTTCACACCTGGCGAGCGGTTCGGCGGAGATACGATATGCAATAGGAGCCAGAAAGCATTTGCTAAGTGGAATTTATAAACGTTTTGCGCTAGAGATCAGCAGCGTCTTTGTGGCTGTTCTTAGAGGTCCTGGCAAGCAAACTTTACTGAAATGATTAGAAAACTACGGCCGGGCTCGGAGTCCTTGACCAGTAGCATGTTTTCACACCTGGCGAGCGGTTCGGCGGAGATACGATATGCAATAGGAGCCAGAAAGCATTTGCTAAGTGGAATTTATAAACGTTTTGCGCTAGAGATCAGCAGCGTCTTTGTGGCTGTTCTTAGAGGTCCTGGCAAGCAAACTTTACTGAAATGATTAGAAAACTACGGCCGGGCTCGGAGTCCTTGACTTCACGCCGTTGAGGACACGCGTAAGCGCTTGGCCCTGCTGAAGCCCAGCGGTGTTTAAACCGTGAGTCTGATGGTTTTTCTGTTGGGCAAATCCTTGTAAAATGTCTCGTTGCAATAAGAAACGCAGAAGATCTCATGTTTGCTAGAACTGCTCGCTTTCGCGTTGGCAAAAACGCTGCTCGCAGCCTGCTGCTCTCAGGAACTGCTGTGCCGTTGGATTCCCGCAGCCCGCGGTGCGTTGGGAATTGCAGCTACCGGGTGAACGGGGGGATGCCAGTGTGCAGAGAGGGGAGAAGAAGTAGGGTGGGGTAAATCATGCAGAGGAAAAACTTAATTGTGGGAACTCTGTAGTCTTTTAATTCAAAAAGCCCCATATATTGTATTTTGGGCTGCAGAGGCATCAGCTGCTCTATTTTTAGGAGATCAGATATTTGTTGGTTGGGATGTCTGGAGTGTTTTAACATGTGCTCTTTTTTTCTTACCTCAGCACTGGAGCTACCAAGTCAGGGAGGCTGCTGGCTCGCTTCGCGTGCAGTCTTCTTTGCAAATATGCTCTAGGGTTTTGTCTTTCTATTCTGCTGGCACCGATCTCTTCCATGCGTGCAAGTGAACAGGCTTCTGTCTAATGGCTGTTTGTGTGTGGCAACTATCCAGAATAATCTTGGTAACTTTTCGTCCAGCGCCATCCTGAAAATGAAGATAGTATTCTATGGAAAAGGAGCAAAGAGAAGAGCACGGGCAAAAATCGATTTCTCTCTGAGAAGCATCTGGTACCTGAGGAGGACTAAATAATTTTTCTCCTCTCGTTGACCCTCCCTGTGCTGTTTTTAAAACATCTCCATTTTAGTGCCTTGAAATTGCAATTAAGTTGTAGTAATTTAAGATTATTGCGAGAGTGCAAAGGGCAGTAGAAGCTCTTTAGAAGTCTCATCTCAACACTTAATGCTACTCAGTCAGGGGGTTAAATGAGTTTCCTCCATGTGAGTACTTAAAGTAACTAAATCGTAAACAAAATTTATACTATATTCTGACAACTAATAATCTATTTAAATTACATTAAAGTATGTGTGTGAAAATTTAATTAAAGACAGAAATACTGTCAAGCCCTGTAAATATCTTGACAGATCTACTGAAATGGAACTCGTATCGTAAAATATTTACATATATCTGATAGGCTACAATAGCCTTCGCAGTGTTTCTGGCAGTGCTGTTCTGAAACTGATTGTGGGCTCGTTTTCCTCCCAGTTTCCCGTTTAGTTGCAATGCTCTCGGAAAGCAACGCAAATAAATACCCAGAATGTTTTATTTAGACGATTCTCCGGTGTATTGTTTACTGCTAATCGCTCTCTCTGTACGATACTTGTCGCTGTTGTGTTTTTATTAGAAGTGCCTATTTCCTCTGTAAGTTAGTGCAGCTCTGCTCTTCGTTCCGAGGTGCGCCGAGAGCTCAGGCTGCTGGTGCAGCGGGGTGATGCTGGTTTTATTTGCAGCGTGGCAGCGCTGGATGTGCAGTCTCGAAGTCAACTTTCTTTGGGATGTCTGGCCCAGAGCATGGTGCTGCAGGGTCTCTTGTGCTGTGGTGACTGTTGATTTAATTGATCTTTCAGGTAGAAAGTGCTTAAGACCTTTTTTTTCCCACATTTTTGAAATGTATACAGAAGCGTTTCCCGGAGTGCTGGTTTGTGCCCTTGCTGTGCAGGACCCTTCTTGCTGGTGCAGGCGCAGCGCGTCTCCTTCATGGTCCGTGGTCCAGGCTGCTTTCAAGATGAGGAACTTTCTGCCCTGGATAAAAATGAGTCTGGCTGAAACTTCAGCCAAGCTTTGGTCCTTCTTTAAACCCACCTGCTGGGATTGTGCATGTGGCCACGAAGGGCTGGGAAGGTGCAGGATGAGCCGTGGGTTCTCATCGGCCAGTCGTGGGTCAGGGCAGGCTCCTAGCTCTGCTTGGGTGGGGTGCACGTCCATGGAGCCGGTGGATCTGGGAGTGGAGAGAAGGATGGGGTGGGAGCGTGGTGCTGTGGGTGCTGGGGAGCCCTGGCCAGCCTGGGCACGCGGGTGCTGAGCACCGCCAGCCCGACAGAAGGTGGCACAGTTCGGCAGGTTGGCTGGAGCCTCTAATGGTCAGGGCAGGCTCCTAGCTCTGCTTGGGTGGGGTGCACGTCCATGGAGCCGGTGGATCTGGGAGTGGAGAGAAGGATGGGGTGGGAGCGTGGTGCTGTGGGTGCTGGGGAGCCCTGGCCAGCCTGGGCACGCGGGTGCTGAGCACCGCCAGCCCGACAGAAGGTGGCACAGTTCGGCAGGTTGGCTGGAGCCTCTAATGGCATCGTTAGGTTTCCCCTCTTCGCCAGACATTTCCTTTCATGTTGGATCCCAGTTTTAGCTGTACTTCCCGATCAGTCTTGTCATCTTGTTGCTAACAATTAGGGTCAAGTGTCTTTCCTTGGGCTCTCTGCAGTCTTGGTGTTGGTGTCCCTCCCCCAGCTCCTCGCCTAAGCTGTTTGTTCATTAATTAGTAGATTGGGCATATTAACACATCAGTAAACGGGAGCAGTCAGACTTCCCAAGGCATCTCGGGAAAGCCTCTCCGGTTTTATGTGACCGGACATGCACTATTGCTGACTTAGATAGCGGAGCCGATGATGCCAAAGTGTTGTTAAGAGAGAGATAAATAGAGAGCACCCAGCAGTAAGCAGAATGTCATGTCTCTATTAAAAAGCTTGTGATACAGGAAGATAAAATGGTGAGGGGAGATTGCTGGTGTGTTCGGAGCAGTCGCTAAACATCTGATGGCAAAAATCGATGCCAAATTCCCCTTCCTGCAGAACACTTGCCCGCAGAATTCACGTCTGACCCTGGGTTGGATTGCAGTGAGCGGTGGAGCCCTGAAAGGACTTTTGTTCTCGCCCAAACAGCGGCCGGGAGTTCTCAGGGATTCAGGAGCTGTCTGAGCCGGGATTCAAACATCCCTCCCCGGTTCCCTTTGAAGTGACTGCCCCTATTCCGCAGCCATGTGGTGTTCCTGGGATGCTGATGAAGTTGTTCCAGGCTGGCGCTGGGGCTCGCTGCTCCGTGCTGCCTCGTACCTTGATTTCCCTGGCGCCGTGGCCACGTGCGCCTCCGTCGGTTCCTGCCCGGGGATCGGTCCTGGGCTTCACGGCAGAATGACAACAATGCAGATTTTTGTATATTTGGGTCTTTTTCTCGGCCTGGTGCAGAGGCTGCTTTGCAGAAGTGAAAAATGAAACTGATGATAAAGAAATGCGTGGTCGCAGCAGACGAGAGGGGAGTGGTATTAATTTTACCGGTTCTGTAATGAAACATGGCAGTAAAACCTTAAATCATCACGGCCTTGTTTGCTGAAAGGATGTTAATCATTCCGTTAGGAAGGATTAAGTAACTAACTGATATTTCTTTAGGAACCAATGTCAGGTTCAAAAAGCATCTTCCTAGTGTCGCACAGCGAACGGGAAGTTTATGTTTCTCTTTCTGCTGCTGGAGAGCTGGGAGGTGAGTGTGAGCGCGACACCTCTTCCAGGGAACTTGGAGAGAACCAAGAGAGCAGAAGTAGGTTGGGGGTTGGTTTTTTGGTTTGGTGGTTTGGGGTTTTTTTTGGCTAAAATGTGCTGTTCTAATAATCTTTTGATTGCAAGGCTGTCTTTTATGACATCTGTCAGCTGGGCCTGTTGCAAGCCTTATTTCAGGAGGAGTCTGTTTGGGATTAAGAAGTTAAAACCTTCTTGAAGTGTTCATCTCGGTGCTTGCATTTCTATTTTTTTTTTTTTTTTAAATAATAGCTTCATGTTGTAATGGTGAGCTTGCTGACAGTGAGTCATGACCTCTATCTTCCATGAACCTCATCACAAATTCTTGTTAGCTGGTCAGGCAGCTCGCTTAGCTCACCCAGCCCAGTTCCCACGTTTCATACTTGGCGCTGGAAAGAAAAATTCCATTGAAATCAGCGGTGCAAATCCTCTCCTCCTGTGGCAGAAATCTCCTGAAAAGCAGTGGCAGAGCGGGGGGCGGTGGGGCATCACGGAGCCGCTCCCGGCATTGGGAGGATGTTGAAGCCGGATTCGGCCGGGAAGGGCCAAGTCAGGGGGAGGATGCGGCCAGCGAGGCTTTTGACGTTGGCTGATGCTCTGTAAGGTCAAAAGTGCATTTTGGAGAGGGTGCACATGCAGATGGAGGAGCAGGTGGGCAGAGGAGAACAATGACAATATTTTTCAATGTTTCATTTTTGAAGGATCAGATTGGAGCCCCCGGACGGTGAGAGGTGCAGGGGCCAGGGAAGTGTCTGTGTTAGCACTTCTGCATCCTGTGCTCCTGAGCTCGCTGCCTGCCTTCCAGGGCTCGATCCACTTTTTGCCCTGGTGGAGATCACAGGGTTTGGCATTAACCTCATCAAATCGCTGCAGTTTCTCTTACAATGGCCCCGACTTCTGATATTGCAGTTAGTGAGACTGAAACTGTACCTGAACCAAAAATTTCTGTGAGCAGGACGAATTCTGCCCAGCATGGTACAGTGGCACCAACTGCGTTAGTATCGATACTTTCTGCTTTCATAACTGCTCAGCCTCTCAGACAGGGCTCCTCAGACAGTGTCATGCAAACTCTGTTGAGCAGTGTACTGTAAATTATTCCCTCCCCTTGGGTGAATTTTGTAAATAGGTGTATTTCTGCGTGTAATATATAAAACAGCCAGATTCTGCTTTGGTTATGTGGCCTAAGCCCCAAATACCTATGTTGAAATCACAGGAATTTCCTTGGGTGGACTGAGTTTAAAAAGAAAATGAAAAAAAAAAAAAGTCAGCTTGGCTCAGAGAATAAAATCTTTGAATATTCATGCATGTAACATATAAGAAGAATCGATCTGGGTGTTTGTACAGAACATCATAGCCTGTATCTACCTTAGCAGATGTAAAGGAGAGATTTTTCTCAGTAAATTTTGCGTTAGTAATAACGAGTTAACAACTTTGGTAATTTACTTTAATCAGAGAGCTGTGTCAGGGGCCTCATCCTGTTCTCCTTGGGTTAAATGAGTGCTGGGAGAAGGAGGCTCTGAAATAGCCATTGTTTTTGTTAGTTTTAAATGATATGCCCCTGCACGATGCTCAGATAATTTATATATTAGGTTTTTAAAACTCCCGAGTTTGGCAAAAACAAAAATGTATTTTCCAGTGATAAATTACCTGGTGCTTAAAAGGCTTTGAAAGAGGAATGTCCGAAGTACGTGGCACAGTTGTTGTGTGTACAAGTATTTGGAAGTTGCTCGCTGGCTAACCCATCTGAGTTTTCTGAAGACCAGTAGTGTAAGGAGCGGTGGTCTGGGTCAGGACCCTTTCTCATCCCTCATTTCAGTTACAGGATTTCACTGTAACTGAGTGGCAGAAACTCGTCTTGGTGTATTTCAGCTGATGCCGTACCTAATTTGTTCTGATTTTTTTTTTCCTTCACTGCTATAAAAGCAGTATCTGCAGCACTCAAAATATACTGTTTCATAAAAGTTGAAACGGAACATTACCTGTGAATTAAACTAAAATATCTTAAGCCTATCCAGCATGTTCCTAGTGTTAAAACAGTTGGAGAGGACTAGAATATTTCCTATTTATTTTTCAGATTGGCTGGAATATGGTCTTTTGGAAAAGGGTCCTCGGGTGGTTGAAGTGGAAATCTGATATTTTAGTCAGTTCTTTGTATTAGCGGAGGAATTCTGGTCATGCAGAAGCGCATTGCATGGATATGAAAATTTATTAGCTAAGGATTTCTAGAAATTGTAATAGATGTCATTAGATAGAGGCACATTCACAGAGAGGTAAACTAGTAAATCTGAACAAACTGAAAAATAGTCACTCTAGGCGTCTGGCTCTGTTATCAAACTTGCTGCATAAGCCAGAGTTTATGCACTGTGATAATGCTAATGACCAGCAGAGCCAATGATGCATGACTGGAGGAAATCAGTGGTATAATCGGAGAAAGTTATCAGGTTTTTGTCATTAAATATTAGTGATAAATAATACACTTCATTTTGAGTAGATAGGATGTATTTAATTCTGATGTGGAGAGTTTCAATTTAATAAGGGGCATTGCTAGGTAAAATGATAATCTTTTGTAATTTAAAGGGAAAAATAAAAATGCATTTGTTTCAGCTTAATCTCCTGGCAGCTGCCGTCCACTGCTGTTTGTCTTCACTGGTGTCTGGTAGCGAGGAACATCTTTGCAGCTATTTGAGATGGCTGTTTATAGCAGGGAGTTTTATCCAAGTTATTAGTTTGTGCAGCACAGAACTAATTATATGAGACTAGAATCAGAGGGGATCTGTGTAGTATGAACTAGGTATCTTCTTTCATTTTCACCATATATTGCAGCAAATATAAACTGCATGCTGCATGCGGTGGTTTCCCTAGAAAACAGTCCAGGCAGTAACAGGAGGGAAGGGACAAAAGATAGAGATAACTTGAACCTTGTTTTGCGAGTTATCTTTTAAGTCAGTAGGAGAACAAGGAAGAGAAGTATAGTTTAAACTGAAGTAAGGGGGATATTAATAGCCTCTATAAAGGACAGTTTGCGCCAGGAAAAAAAAAATCTGCTTGGCTTTTTTTAGCGAAACAGGCTAACACCCAGTGTGAATCTGTGTCATTAGCTGAAGCAGAGCGTGATTCTTAGAGCATCGCTTTTCCTCTTGGGAGGCTCTGCCTGCGGAGGCTTGTCCCCAGGCAGGTGCTGTACGGTATCTACCTTAGGGAGACCTCGCTTGCCAACTGCAGGACCTCTGCCTGTGCCAGCCCGTGGCCCTCTTTAAGCAGGTATCTCCAGTTTTACCCAACGAGTGGCTTTGTAACGTGGCCAGGATCTTCCCACTGCCCCTCGGAGTCGTGCTTGAATGCAGAATCTCAGCTCGAGTTTCCAGAATTAGATGGCACAGTGAGTAAACACAGCGTACTTGCCAGTTCTCACATCCTCTTTTGCAGTGAGTATTGCAGCAAATCCTGCAGGTTTGACTCATCTCCGAAGTTCTTCACTGATTTGAAGCAGATCTTGTCTGCCTTTCTCAAGAGAGCTGGAAGTCTGGCCGCAGCTCATGAGCGCGCAGCCCTTCTGTACGTGAACACAGAATGCTTGAACTGGTCTCTGCGGAAACTTGGGCAGCTCTGAGGAACTATCGCGGGAGTTACGTGCTTATGTCTGAGGGTAGAATTTGGCCTGTGCTCATCCTTTATTGAGAGCTTTATGGAAATACTTTGTTATCGCTATGCACAAATATTTACATTCTGGTGGAAGATTTTTTCCCCCCTTCCATTCCTTTGTGGTTTTTTCCCCCTGTTTCATGCCATGAGCACGAGGAAGGGGGTGAAAGATATTATGCATAATGCCCTGCCAGTTAAAAAAATAATATTCAGGGTTTCAACTGGTGTTTCTCATAGGTCCATAAGAACAAAAGAAATCTGCCCTAGCTGTCCAGGGTAGGATGGGGATTCTGCTTAACACCATGGGTAAATTGGAAGGGGAAGGGCATAGAGAGCAGAGGACTTTTCTGGGTTAATGAAGGTAGTTCCAAGTACAGCCCCCGGTTTAAGAACAGCATGTCTTAATGTTTCTGTTCCTCGGTGTTGAATCACCTCCGCGTGTCAACCTCTGCCTGGCGGATGCTCTCAGCAGATTGAGGAGGAGGACACATTGCTCTGCAAGTGTATTACAGTGGTCCACACGTGTGCCGTGACTCAAGCATGCTCACAACTTCATGACATGTATCAAATGAGAATTGTTTCTTGGAAAGCCTTTATCTCCTTTGTCTTATTCTCAGATGAGGACTGATGCTGCTTTCACAGACTGTTTGACCGTGTGCTTGGTGGTGTATAGAACGAGGGCTTGGTTTGCTTCGCCGCTAAGTAGATTCTGATCTGTCCGCGTGTCCCTAACTGCTTCCCTTCATGTCCCCTGCACTTCAGCTGACTCTGCCTGACCAGGGGGTGAGTCCACATGGAAGCTAGACCAGCAGAAAACTGTCTTAAGGAGGAAAAAATGTTTTCTGGTGGTTGATCATCCTTGTTGGACTCTTTGGAGGTCAGAGGAGGGACCAAGGGGGTCAGGGCCACCCCCCTCATACACCTCTTGGTTGACTTCACTAAAACATGAAACATGGGCTGAAGGTGTTGTGTGTGGACTCGCTCCTCTCCCTCCCTGTGGGCAGAGGAGTCCTCCTTGCCCTGCTGCCCTGGGACATGCTCCCTGCAGTGCCCGCTGATGGGACCACCCCGTAAAGCTAATGCAAGTGAGGGTTTTCATGTAGTTGTTAATTTAACGGTGCTCCCTTAGTGCCGGGTGCTAAAGTCGTTAACGTGCATGTACTGGAAAGCCTGGCATCGTGTTTTCTTTGGGTTTTCTTCTTCCCTGTTAGCAGCAGACTATGAGCTGGTCCAGTGGCTGGATATTTTTGATAAGGGCACTGAGAGATATCCAGGTTAGTAGCTGCTGCTTCTTGTTTTTATAACAACTTATCTGTGCGATAAGCAAATACAGCTGCGCATAAAACTCGGATAAAACTGTGTCCAGCCTGCCCGTTAACTTTTGAGTTCAAGAACAGAAGCTGATAAGAAAATAGATGGCCAGAGCTCAGCGACATCACATGAGTTTACACCTAAAAGGGTCTGTCCCAAAGCCTCTGTTCACTCGGCGCTGTGCACGATGTAAACATTGGCTGTGTCGTGGTCCAAATACAGCTGCGCATAAAACTCGGATAAAACTGTGTCCAGCCTGCCCGTTAACTTTTGAGTTCAAGAACAGAAGCTGATAAGAAAATAGATGGCCAGAGCTCAGCGACATCACATGAGTTTACACCTAAAAGGGTCTGTCCCAAAGCCTCTGTTCACTCGGCGCTGTGCACGATGTAAACATTGGCTGTGTCGTGGTCCGAAGGTGGCCGGGAGCGTGGCTGGCCACCGC
>NW_010418278.1:0-471 GCF_000710305.1 Buceros rhinoceros silvestris | reverse complement strand
GCGTGGCCCGAAGGTGGCCGGGGGCGTGGCTGCCCACGCCTGCCCGGGCGGGGACAGCCATGGCTGGAGCCATCGGCTCCATCTGCGGCCGGGCTGCCTGCGAGCCCAGGTGCTGGCGTGGATGGTTGTTAGTGCAGAGCAGGGCTCGCTCAGGCTTATGCTGGGGGTTTGAGTAAAGCTTTATATACAGTTTATGCTTTTATTGCTTCTGAAATGGGTGCAGGTGCATGTTAGCTGGAAGTGAAACCGGAGGAGCCCTGAGGGAGCCGCGCTCGAGCCGTGCCAAGCAGGTACAGCCTACGAGTGTTATCACCTTGCTGATAATCTGGCATGGTGTTGGCATTCACACGTGTCATGGGGATTATGGGGGTGAAGTCATGCCGCAGTCTGACAGAGACCTGATCCCTCTGCTGGGCGGTACGGATGGGCTGTGTGCTTGGGGCTGGCCTCCCTCCCTGCGTGGGGACATCT
>NW_010418277.1:4161-24721 GCF_000710305.1 Buceros rhinoceros silvestris | reverse complement strand
TCCAGTATCACAGCAAGTTGCCACATCTGGTCAAGTTCATGGAAATGTTTAGGCAACAGGATGGAGTCAGAAAAATTTACCAGCTAGAGAAGAGGGTGGATATCTACTTTTCCAACAGAAATGTGAATCTCCAAGGCAAGTCATCAAGGCATGCTCAGCTGGGTTAAATGGGTTCAACAGGGAGAAATTAGCACAAATTATTCATGGGAATTCATTAATCTTCTGTGTAATTATGTGAGCATTCCCAGAACAAAGACTTTGATTGATCCTAATGGTAGAAAAAAGTCAGTTTGCACAATGATTAGCATACAGCTATGGAGAACAACAAAAAAAATATTATAATCTACTGCTATAATATTTTCTGCATATTTTGAAAGTTTGGGATGCTAAGCCTAAATAATTTAAAGGTAATTATAAATAATTCTCTTTTCTCAAAAGAAGTTGTTTTCATTTTGTTCTTCATTTTTAGTCTTTACTTTTGAGTCCTGCTTCTTGAAGTC
Organism: Buceros rhinoceros silvestris; assembly: GCF_000710305.1. NCBI lineage: Eukaryota > Metazoa > Chordata > Aves > Bucerotiformes > Bucerotidae > Buceros > Buceros rhinoceros. The sequence continues at coordinate 24,221 of NW_010418277.1, read as the reverse complement.
ACTAATATTTTTCAACCATTTAATGCAAGTCATAAGCCAGTGTAATTCCGTTACAAGCATTTTATCATATATATGGTATGTAAATTTGTAAGGCTTTAATGAACATTATTATGGTTTTGGCATCAAAGGCTTAGAACACAATTGACTGAGCAGTAAAGTATTGTTATGTTAGAAACATGCTCTATCAACAGCATTAACATTAGTAATCTGTTTTGTATTCACACGGACACGTTAGCAAGAAATGGACATTAATAAGCACTACATTAGAGCTGGTCTCCAATGAATCTATGTATTAGAGTTACCTTAGTAGTTAAAGTATTCAGCATGATTCGTGTAAATTGTTGTCAGGGAATTAATAATGATTTGCTTCTTTTTGTTAAAAGAGGCTGTATTCATTGTAGCAACATGATTAATCATGTAATAAATTAACTCAAGGAGGTAAGTGGGACTCTCAGGGTTATATGCAAAACAGCTTATATGCAAAATTACTACTGATGCAAAGCAAATAAAAAAGATGAAGGAATATACATCTGGGAATATATTCCTACATATATTCCTATACCAATCTAGAATATCTGGAAGATTAAGAAGATTAAATTGCTCTGCAGTTTCTGTTTAGCTGTTTTAGTCTGCAGGTGGTTTCTCTGGAAACTCTTGAGAAAATTCAGTGGCCAAAGGATGCTCAGGTTGAAAAGATCTGATAACTCATACAACATCCTTTGGATATGTTAATCAATCAAGGCAACTTTTAAAGGAGTGTTGTTGCTGCATTTTAGCAACAATTCAACTGCTACTTTAGACTAAAATCTATTTTATTAGCTACATGAACCTCCTCTTGAATATCTGTTTCTCACAAGTGACAGTTTTGAAAGGCAGCCTTAATATATTCAGATTTACTCTCATTTTATTTTCCTGTTTGTATGTCTTTGTATTTCACTACAACTTTTCTTCCAGAAAGTAGATACGTGGGATACCCTATTCAGTTCAACTTCAACAAAACTGTCTCGGAGTATGTATGGGGTAGAATAGTGAGAGGCAAAAAAGAAAATTAATCTAAGCAAATATTCAATATACTGAGATATGAAAATCAAATAATAAACTAGCATGTTCCTCTTTAAGTTGACTGCAAATCCTAAGAAAACTCTTGAGGCATTCAACTGGAAGAGGAAAAATAAAAAACAACAATATAATTCAGACAAAAAATTGTGTTTTGCGATAGTCATGGGAATTCTTGAAAAAATCTCCAATAGAAAGTTGTTGCATAAAATGTTGCATATAAGCAGGCACATGAGGGCTCACTCCTTGTATTTATCTTGTCATCCTCCTATAAACAGCGATTAAACTCACCACTTCATACATTCTTTCAAAGCTCTCTGGAAATGAAACTAAAACGTAAGTGGTACCCAGGGTATACCACACAGAGATCTCAGACTGATGTACTTTCTGTCTTAAACTGAAAAGATAATTTGCAAATATGATTATTTACATAGAGATTTACAAGAGAAAACATACGATCCTTCGCTGAAGGGGTCACACAGATAGCTTTGATTTCTTTTACCATGGTACTGATGAATCAAGTTGCACATATGTGTTGTTTTAAATTAAGTTAAGCTTGCATTATATTTTTAAACCTGACACAAATGAATCATATATCTATACAAATACACACATGCTAGTTGCCGTGAAGAAACACAAACAACACATGTACATCTCTGGACCTCCGCACCCTCACAGAAGTGTCTATGCTTTTGGCTGGACTTTTCCTGTGCCAATGGGCTGTTTATTTCAACTTTCAATCTGTCTATATTTTCCAGCATTTCAATCTTCATATCTGCCTTTTTACCTTCTTCTCTCCTATCCTCTCTGATCATTCAACCTTTCACTTATTCTCTATCCTACATGAAAGGGAAATGGATTTTTGAATAAATATGCCCTTTGTTTCCATCATGCTGGTTAAGTTACGCTTATCCTCTATACTGTCTCTGACTTACATATCAGATTGCAAAATCCTCAAGGCTTTCTTTGGTCCTCAGGCACTACTTAGTTGGTTATCATGAATAAAGTCACCTGATTTTCAAGAGTTTCAATTGCCTATAAATTGTACTGAAGCCTTGAATCTGCAGCCCTGAGACCTCAAGAAATTCCAAACTCACTAGAGAACCTTCATTTAATAGTCAAAATTTGGACTGAATGTTCTAACTCCAGGCACCTTGGTGTCAATGTTTTAAATAATCCTTTATATTTCTCATAGAAGAGCCTTGCATCATAAGATCATTTTTAGACAATTCTAAACCAGGTTGTAGGAACTGTACCTAAAACCTACCATCACAGGCTTTTGAAGCATGACTGTCCTTCTGCATTACCTATGCCATTATGAGTGCAATGAATGCTGTGTATTGCTTGATGTTTGAGAGTGTACACCCCTGGGAAGAAATGCAAGCCACAAGGAGGAAGGGGAGAGTTCATTTCAGACAGATAATTCTTTTCCATCTAACACACCACAAAGTAGCAGTATAACAATAAGAAAGACAAATTTTCTGTGGAGTTTTTGTTGATTCAATTTGAATTTGCAGTATGAGCAATACATTAATTTTTCTTTTCAAGTGTCATTGTTCTGGAGGTCATCTATCACTTCGATTTCTAGTGATTAGAATTTCGCTCTGCCCCAGAGACTGGGAACAGTTGCCTACAAACCAGCCATGCCTACCTAACAGGATTTAGTATAACATTTATCCCTTCTGGTCAAAGAAGATGTTAGGCTTCAATGTCACCTGGATGGTGTTCAAAAATTTTGAATACCATTGAAGGACCCTTGATACCATCACCAGCACCATTTTGTAAAGCATGGGCAAATAGCAACAAACCTGCAGAATGGTGCATAACAATCAGTGCTAGAAGTGCTGGCAAAGTGGCTAAGCCTAAAAAGCACCACCAATGTCACCAGTGGTGACATTTTTACAGAGTCATTCCACAACACTGGATGCATGCTTGGTGATTACATACCATGCTAATGACTATAGGCCTTCTGTTTGCCCAATGGTAAGAACATAACAGAATGAAGAATTTGCAGTTCTGAGTACTTTCTACAAATATGTTAATAATCTATCAGTATGGCATATGAAAGTGGTATCTTCCTTAGAACCACAAAAGATGTGAGGGTTTTTGTTTGGTTAGGTTTTAACTGCATACACTCAACCCCCCATAGTTTCTAATTTCAGAAGAAAAGGTCTACCCTGTCCAAAATGGCATATTTGTTAGTAGATTCTTCTTTCCTGAATAAAAGGGTCTTAGTTCACATGGATGAAAATGACAAGTAGATTGGTATTGTGCAGTTTACTCGTTCTGAACACTCCTCTCACCCAACTCACTCTCTTTTGGGAGTAGCTATTTACAGGAATTGCCATTGGAGAGCATCAGGCAGCTTTGTGGAGAAATGAAGCCAGAAAAATAAAAGATTGGTTGGTTACTGTTGGGAGAGACATTGTCTGCTGAGACAGGAATGAGAACAGATTGCTCTGATTTTGTCTTTAATCTTATTAACTGGCCTGTGTGAAAGCATGCCCAAAGGATCAGCAGTGTTCGAGGGATCTACAATGTTATAGTAAATAAAACTTTGTTTAATAGGTGTTTTAACTAGAAAAGTCAAATCTTCAGAAAACCTTTGAGAGAAGAAATAGTCTACTTATTTAAGATAAGGTCTTTCTCATTTAGCCGTTTTCTTCTACTTAGCTTCAAGTTTCAGGACACATTCTGACCTTAACAATACATGAATAATGAACTCATATTGGTATGTGTATTTTACATTAAAAAAAACCTTCAGAACTGCAGTGCACCACAAAGACACATCACACCACTTTTCCATTTACATTAATATTAAAAGAGTAAATATTTATGTAGGACTCAAGAGCAGACTTATAGAAGGAGCCTGCATGTCAGAAGATATTTTGCCCTTCTCTGACACCCACGTGACACATTTAATAATCTATCAGCACCGTAAATCACACAGACAACCTTTTCTATTTAAGAAAGAAGTATTGCTTTTCTAGTAAAGCTGTACCTTTTTTTTGGTGATGGTGCTTGCTACTTTATGCAGCAATCAACAGAACTCTATATCAAAATAGAGCATTGCATAAGCAGAAAGCAACCATGCAAGTTTTCAATTGCAAAACCACTTCAGCTGCAGTACAGACACAGCAATACTTGCTTTCAACATCTAAGGGAAAAAACAGATTAAAAGACATACTGGCCAATTTGCTGTAACTTCCAGTCCAATAGAACAATGGCAAACTACCCAAAGGAAATGCCCAAAATACTTGATCTGAGCTATGTTGAAGGACAGCGTATTGGAAAGTTTTAACTTTAGCAATCATCATACCATGGTTTAAACCCAGCTGGCAAACAAGCACTGCACACTCAGTCACTCCGGAGAGAAGAAGATACAAGAAAAGGCTTAAAGGTTGAGACAAAGGACAGGAAGGGCTCACTCACTGGTTATGGTCATGGGCAAGAGACAGACTCATCTTGGAGAAACAAAATCAATTTAATTTTAACAACAAATCCACCACCAATTTATCCATCGAATCAGAGCAGGACATTGAGAAAAAACAACTGTATCTTAAATATACCTTCCACCCACCCCTCCCTTCCTCCTGGCCCCAGCTCTGCTGGCCACCCCCATCCCCTCCCCCCAAAATGTAGAGGGGGTGGACAGAGGATGAGGGTTGCAGTCAGTACCAGTCTATTCCATGTTGCTTCTGCTATTCCTTCCTCCTGAAGGGAAACACTCTTCATAGTTCTCCCTTGCAGCAACATGGTGTCCCTCCCACATCCATGAACTTCTCCAACTAGCATGCTGTCTTCTCCAGGCAGCAATTCTCCCAGCAACAAACAACCCCAGCACCAGTCTCCCTCAGAGTCACGGCCTTTTTCGAGATTAATTCCCTGCTCCAGCATGGGCTCCTCCACGGGCTGCAAATGGAACTTTTCTCCACTGCTGATCTCTGAGGACTGCAGGGACTCAGTCTGCCATCTCGTCACAGGCCAAAGGGAAATGGATGCTCCAGGGTGTCTCCCCAAACCCTTCCTCACTAACCTGGCTGTCTGCATGGGTTGTCTCTCCCTCTGTCCTACTACCCTCCAAAACAAGAGAGCTCCCAAAGCAAAAGGCCCTTGCTCAACAGGTTTCCCCTCTAAAATACCTTTATCTCAGAGGCACCAATTGGCTCAACCTTGGCCAAGGGTGGGGCTAACTTGGAGCAGGGGATGTTTCTCAAAGCTTCTCACAGGGGCCATGTAAGCAGCCCCCTCCCCCACTACCAAAATCCCACCAAACACAACACACATGATCAAATTTAAAAAGGAGGAAAAAAAAATCACGACTGCTAGATACCTTGTTCAGCAGCAAAATATAGGCTATAGGATATATTATATCTGTATATATTTAACAGCTTCCTCTGAAATTCTTTCTTTCAGCAACGTTCTCAGAATTTAAATTGCAAAGAGGCTGATTTTAATTTCCATACAAGCATAATATATAACTAACTTCTGTTCTTCTTCACATTTATATTTTTTATGTATTATGCATAAATATCTAAAAAAATATATATTTTCCATTATATTTGGGGTAGGGCGATGTTAAAAGTAATTTTAAGAGGTTGCCTAACGAAAAGAAATATTGTTTTACTAGTATTTATTTAAAGTTATTTTCTGTTAATCTTTTTATCGTGACATATTTTCTATATAATTTTTTCAATGGGAAGTAACGCTGCACATTGTTGCTGTTAAACACTAATGGCAGCCCTTAAAAAACAATAGAAATAGATTGTGAACATGTAACACATAATTACACATTCAATTGTCCAGTCTGCAGTGTACTTCTGCACAACGTATTTGTGATTGATCAAAAAAGAATAGGTGTGCTAGTCCTGAAGCTAACACAATGATACATCTTATCAAGCCTTCCCTCAAACACTTTCCAACAAAGTATAGAGCTTGTGCTTCATTTTAAACACGTCAGTATTTCCGGAGCAGTCCCATCAAAATCAAGGTTAAACAAACGGCTCAAGACAAACATGGGCATGGTTTTTTTTGTGATTGGGGTTATCATGAGTTGCCAAGAATGTTGTCTGGAAAATACATCATGTTTTACGTGGTGTGGGTAAGAATGGATATTCGTAGGTGGGACTCATTTTGTATAAAAGGACGTTTATGTTATGAGAGTGCCAAAATATTAATAATATACATTCTCAGAAACACAAAATTCTGAACTGTTCTTATATGAAATTATTAATAGACAAGTATTGACTAGCCTTACTAAATCTCAGTAAAGGTGGAGTCCCTATCACCTTCTCTTTAATATGCACAAAATGGTGGTAAGCACAAGTTAAGTTTTAGTTATGATGCAAGAAACATAACTACATTAAATTACACGGTTCAGACCAGTTCTCTTCAAGGGGAAGATTGATGAAATGTTTAAGCATACATTTAAATTTAAGTATCTGCTGAAAGTACTTGCTTAAGCTTTACTGGAAATGTCGGAGTTGAGGCAGAGTCCAAGACCTGGATCTCCCTCCTCCCTCCAGCTGCAAGGATTTTGGTGTATGTAGTGCAAAAGAAGAATTCAGATTACTTTATCCAAGCAAGCAAAGACAAATATCCTGCCTGAGAGCTGTCACAACTTTAGTCTCCTGCTTAATTCACAAAGCCTCCCTGCACCAGCCTTGTGACCAGATCACCCTGAACATGCCCTCATAGGAGGGTGAAACATGCCAATAGGTATGTCCTCGAATATGGGCAGTTACCTGGTAGTCAGTGAGCTTACCTCAGAATAGTGAGATATGGATTCCTAGACTATGTTATTCTACTGGAGAGAGGGAGTGAGAGGGAAATAAAACATCTGTCAAACTTGCATCTACACTTTTTCAGAAAGGTATACAGACAAGGGCAAGCTATATGTGCTCTCCACAAATTCTCTGACAAACACACACTTTTAGATTAAATACAAGATTCACTGCCAGATAACAAGAAGCAAGACATCCCTGCAGAGGGAGCTTGACTTCTGTTTTTTATTATTCTTGTATTTTTATCACTTGAAAGAAGATGTACATCTTCTCAGAAGTAGGATCAGACTCCCAAGATGCAGTTACCATTGCATATTTGAAGCAAATGAGCTTCTTATTCAAAATCAGCTCCAGGAAGGGGATTTAGTGCTATGAACCCAAATTTTACCATTTGGGTTTGCAAATAAGTATGTGGCCAAATGCTGGAGGGCTCTGGAAAGGGAGATGCCCCTTTCTCCATAGAACTTCACAGCAATTAGCTTGATTGGTTCTCCTGGGTGTGCTGCCTGGTGGGAAGCACCTTTCTGCGCTTACTTGGTTTACTCTATAGTGAGATCTGACTGGTGAATTCCCCCGCACCTTCCCCAGAGCAGTGATTCACTCACTGCATACCCTGCTCCACTGGGACACTGCTCAGGAGTCTGCACCACAGGGACTGGGTCAAGCCTACAGAGGTTCGCTGAGGGTAAGGAGTTCAGACAGAGCACCCCATCTTCTAGGCTAGTGAATGACATTTATTTTTCTTTCTTTTTCAAGTGTTCTTGTGTCCTGATGGAGCTGACTATGTGTTAGGGGCTGTACATGCTACATGGTGAAGCAGTGACTAGAGGTGATTTACCCTGGCTCCTTTGAGCTCAGCATCTGCTGAAGACCATAAGCCAGTAACATACTACTTTGCCTTGTTTCTCATAGTTTAAAAAACTGCTGTCCTCAGCTAACATCATCAACAGATACAGCTGAACAAAGATTTAGCTTAGTAGTAATAAATTTCCGTCTGGAAATGACAATCTCAACAACACAATATATACTTGTTTATGTCCTTCCTATTAGCAGAGACTGGATGTGAAAAGTGCCTTACTATGCACGGTTAATTCAACCTATTTTATAATATCCATTGAATTCTGTAGCTCTTGTCTGTGTCTGCAGAGATAAAACATCTGTCTATCCTTAGAGCAGACAAGACTACATTTGGCATCTGGATATATATTTTTAAAATGCAATTTGAGATACTATGCTAGTAATATTTCTAATAGAAGATTTTATTACAGTATCTAAAAGATACCTTTATTCACCTTCAGTCCTGACTCTCTAGATTTTTATTATTTTTTTTATTCTTCTGCTGTACAATTTTTAGTAAATGCAAAGGAGGGGATTGGAACGTAACGACATGTTATTGTACAAGGAACAATTTTCGGCAGAGTTTTTCTACTAAATAGTTCCCCTCAAATGGTACATTACAGGTCCTAATTAAAACAAAAAATATATCTCCATGTACCCCGAATACAGATTATTTGTCTCATTGACAGGTATTTGCTTCTTGTTCTGTTTCTAAACTTAAAAAAAACACGTATAAGAACTCACACAGATAAACACAAATTTTTACATGCTTTATATACATTTAAAAATGCAATTACTTTTCTGACAGCTTTTTTGATACATGATAAATTCAGTGACAAGATCTGGGGAAATTGTTCTGTTTTCATAATCCCAGCAATCAATCAAAAAATAGAATGAGATCTTTTAGTATTGATATTTCTGACCAATGGTAAAAAAAAAATTGATAGTTGGGATTTTCTTCAACAAATATCTTTACCTCACCATGCTCCCTGAAAGTCAAATTTCTTTGTTAGCTGCAAGTGTAGGAAGATGGTTACATCTGTTTTTAAGAAATGACCGCTATGACAGTACCAATGCAAGTCAATAGTCAATCACATGTTATTTTAAGATCTCTGTTCCTGCTACCTTAATAATTTCAGCCACAGGTAGGTCTTTATGCAGATTATAATTGAGATGGTAAAACTTTTCAGCTTGCTCTTATCTAACAGTTAGAAACTTCTTCCCCCTTACATATCACCTGGAACTACCAAAGACTGTGATGAAAAGTATACACTTCACAATGCGGCAACCACCAGGGAAGGGTTAATGATTCTCCAATCTGCCCTCCACCCCCCTTTTCCCCTTTACTCCTCCACCAAGCAGCTAATGGAGGGCAGCTGCTATAAAGGACTGCAAATCAGCTTGTGCAAAGATGATGGATGAAGAATACATACATCAGGAGCCTCCAGAGTGGCTGGAGCAGCCTGGTGGGGAGAGGGACCTTGCTCATGGTAGGAAGCATCAGCAGATTAACATAAATTACAGCCTGCATGAGAGGCTGAACTTGAGTCTGGATTTCCCTGCAAAAGTGGAAATGGTGGCTCTGAGATTAAAGGATTGATAATGCAGGAGTAATCCATCCTCAGTTTTATGTTACTTAGAGGTGGCTAATACATGCTGTATGTAGGGGTAGTGAAGAGCTGCTGTGCGCATGATATGAGGCATGACTTAGGTATGGATGTTGGCTTTTGGCATGTTAACCCAAGATTTTAAAAGGGGTGATTAGATTGAAATGGATCTTTTAATTTTTTTTTTAAGAAGAGAATGTTCAGTTCATTTTTTCCTCTCTTTCATTTCAGAACTCTTTCTTCAACTCCCTCTTTTCCCAAAGAAAGCTAATTCTCTAATGTCACATTGGACTAGTCCCATGACTGGGCCAAATTCTGCTATCAGTTGTAGCAATGAAGCTGTTGGGGAATGAATTAAGAGCAAAATCTTGCTGTCTGTGGTGATGTTTTTACTTGAATAGCTTTTATGGCAGAGTTTACCTTTTTTCTGCTGATGTGTAATAAAACTTTTTTTACTGTGGTTGGTTTCATTTTCAAAGCTTTAAAAAAATCAATTTGTTTCTTTGTACTCAGTACATCGAAGTTGAAAACCGTAGTGTACTATTACTTCAGGGTCACTGCTTAATTTCTGTTGACCTTCTTGCCCATGAATATTTTCTGGAGTTTATTACTACAATCTATTTCCTGGGATTTTTTTCTTTATGCATAAACTTACATTTCTTCTTCTTAAGTAATAACTATCAGAGTCTTTAGGAACAATGATTGATTTTAGAGCAAAATCAATTTACCACATGGAGGAACAAAAATTCCATGAGAATACTTCTCATGAATACCCATGTTCTTCTCTTTGTATGCAAAGACTTTGAGAGGAGATGAGCTGTGGATGTTTCAGATGGAACAATATACAATAAAGAAAAAAATTGCAGTGCATAGAGTAAATAGGACACATTAACAAATATTGTTCTGTCCTTTGGGGCAATTCTGAGTTAATTACATTCTATTGTATATTACAGCTTCTTCAACCAGGAGGAGGAAGACAAGGATGGTGGTAAAATTCTTGTTAAGCTTTTGGCAAACACTTTCTCTGACAAATTACTGGAAATATTAAATGACAACTGTCAAATGACAACTGTCTTTTTTTTACAGAAGGTCTTTAAGAGCTACTTAAAGTATTTTAAGTGGATTGGAGAGTAGCGTTAGAGGCAAACCAGATTCCTGTTGTAACTGTCCAGGAATGGTTTGCCATTGGAGTTGCTTCCTTACAGACAGCCATCAGCAAAGCTGAGGACAGCACCTTATCCTGCTTTACCTCTTTTGTTAAAGGCTGGTATCTAGATTTTTGACAGATGTACATATTATTATAGTTACTACAAGACAACTAAGTAGTAAGAGATCTGTCTGAATATGTGTATGTCTATATTCACCTAATTAATCTCTTCTGCTATGCTGAAGGCGTCTAGCTCTCTCATCAACAAGAAGCTGTGTTTGTGCTAAGACTTCTAATACCTTACTTCTACTAGAAAAAAAAATTTTATATCAATGCCATATATGTAATGGATGAGATTTCAGAGCTTCCTTCACAGTTTTTATCCGGTTTGGACACTCTGTAACAGTATTTCTCTTGATCATAGTATCTCTGTGTTTTACAGGTTACAGCAATATAATGATGTTATATTAGTCACACCAGCAATTCTCACTCTACTTATCAAAGCAGCCTTTAGATAACTTCCAGATGAGACATGACTGTGGGTAATCCATTATCCTCTTTGCTGGTTCTTTTGTCTTCTGAATAAAAGATTTTATTCAAATTTTTAAGCTTATTCCAAGACATAGAAGTTAGGACTAGCATTTTGAAAATGTTTTTTCCATGCTTGAATGGAATGAATGAGCCTCTTCCACTTGCTCTAGAGAGGAAGGGCAGCGTGTGGAAAGTGAGAAGAATAATGACCTGACTTAACAGAGGAAAACTGCTGTAGGGAGATATAATATTATGGGAACAAATAAAATACCCCAAAACATGGACACTGAATAGTACTTGAGGAAGATAGGGGAAATGTTTGAATAATCTTGCTTGTTGTGTGAACATAGGAGGAAAAAAAGAAATCAAGATATCCTTAGTGCATGACCTGCATCTTGGCAGACAGCAGGTCACCTAGGTTCTGAAGCGTGGGAATAGCACCATCTATTGCACAGCCACCCTTACCAACGTGGTGTCAGACCTCATAGCCTGCCCTGCATGGCCTTCACAAGAGCTTTCTAAGATAAGGACAGGGTATTTTCTTATTTTAGGAGGAGGGATCTGCTTTCCTGGTGGTTAACTAAAAGCAAGTGATATAGCAGGAACTGAGCCCAGGTCTTCGAATGACAAGCTTGTGCTGTAACTTTTGGCTCTGTTTTCTCTGCTACTGAGAAGTCTCACCTGCTTGAGAACCTTGATAAATCAGGCTAATGAGATCGCCTGTACTGTATCTCTTTCCACTAATCTTAGGGAACACATTTATCCTTACCCTCCCGTGTATGAGCTATGCTGTCTTTCAATTACAGTTGCATCATGTTTTGGAAGCACTAGAAAAACAATGTTTATACTGGGAAAACATGTTCTTTAGAATAGCAGGTAGAAAGTAAGACAAAGAAAATTTATATAGGGAACAGCAAAGTAAGACTATATATACACTAAAACTCTTTAAAATCCAACTTTGAAGCTTGAAAACAGCTACCATTTTAGAAAGAAAATAAAATTTTAACAACTTTTTCTTATTTTGTTGTAATTTGAAAGATCCAAGGAGATTTAACGTCTTGAAACTGCAGTTTAGCAGATGAGAAAAGAAGGGAAGGCACCATGTTAGAACAGCTTTATTAAAATTAATATCAGTCCACAAATTACAACTGTCAAAACGTAGGAAAGGGGCTAGAAAATATCAAATCCATGTTTCCACGTGTCATTTCTACAGACTGCTTTTAATTTGCTTACCTTTTATCCTGTGACTCCCAAAATAAGAGTTGGATTTAGATGTGTTTGTCCAGACACAGAGTCAACTCGACCCAAGAGGGGTTCAATAACTGGAAAAGCAAACCAGACAGGAATAATCTTTTGTCAAACTTGAACTATAGTTACTGACATGGAGAAAATCTACTGAAGAAAACAACAATAATTTCAGGACTTCAGAAAAAAGAGAAACCACATATAATTTGTACAAATGCTAATTTGTAACAGCAGGAAAAAAAAAAGGGGGGGGGGGGGGGGGAAGACATAAGGTTATAAGCATGCAGTGCTGTATGTCTACATAATCAAGAGTAGAACCTGTCTTTAAGCTCTTGCCAAGAGTTGATAGTATTTCAGAGTGGCTACCTAATAAAATTTAAAAAAAATACCCCCAAAATACCACACCTGTGTTAATGTAATGACCCTTTAGAATATCACATATTCATATGCTAAATAAGACTTGCCCCAAGTTGAAGATAGAATGAATTAACTCACAACTCTCTTGCTACCAAAGAAGCCTGGTCACACATTTTCCAGTATGCAAAGGTGCATCTATGCACACATATCCCTCAAAACATTCCACCCTGGCTTTTCCCTCCCTAATCAGTTTTGTGAAACTCTCCAAGTTATAGTCACACTGGCTGACAATTATTTCATCTGATTGTTCTCCAACAAAGGAAAGGTAGTGTAACTTGCTAGACTTAGCTCATTTATTTTCATGAAAACATAAATGACATGTTTTTAAAGGCCGGAAAGCATTAAGGAAAGAGCTGTCTTCTAATCATTACCTGCATAATTGTTTCATCTGTTGAAAGACTATAGTCAAGTCTGTAACTCCAGATATATATATTCCAGATTCTCAAATGGTCTCAACTGACATAACTCTCTCGAATGTCCAAGTATTTCAGTTCACACCAGATGAAGGCTTTGTTCTGATATATTAACCAGGTAAGACTTCTTGCCTGGTATCAGGCTGGGCCTCTAGACCCTAATTTCCAGGAGGAAGTTTTGTCCAGCCATAGAACTAGCACAGACAAAAAAAAATCAAGAGGCCCAAGTAGGTTAAGAAAGTTGTATATGCTTTTTATTTTCCTCTCCAGACTGCAACTGGCTATTTTACACATACTGTCTCAGTTGTCTATCTTGGCTAAATTACCTTAGCAGTGTCCAAACTGCAGTGCTATGTGACTGATGCTAGCTAAGAACCTTTCCCTATGGTCCCACATATTTAATTCTTATTGAGACCAATGTAACTGACCTTACAAGGAATGTAGATAAATGGGCTATGTAAGACTTCCTACTTGTGTTTCAATGACTGAAAGAAACAGTATTAGCTATATGAACTGGTATGAGTAACAAAGTGTTGAACAAAATACTGAATTTAGAAACACATGCTGCTCTGCTGTGTTCTTTTCTAAACAAACAAACAAACAAAAGTTGCAGATGTATCCAAAACTCAAAAATTAAAATAAATTAGTTAGTGTGCTTTGAAAAATATTCGGGAACAACTACTCTACTGTCAAACTTCTAAAAAACAAATCACTTGAATAAAAAAGAGATTGTAAATCTCAGGTATGTTTGACATAGACTTAATTTGCACTGTCTACAGTTTATAAGTTTCTTGCTTCGAAGCATCATTCTTCATGAGCAAAAGAAGAAATACATAAGGGAAGATGCAAATCAAAACTTAAGGTGGAAACAAATGAAGGATTATAAAGCAGAGAAGCTTCTTTTTCAGGACAGAGTTTCATTTGTGATACTGATCGACCTGCATCTTTAAGGTACGTTCCATAACATGGAAATTTATAGCTGCCAAAATACCTGAAAAGGTTAATTTAAGATAAAACCCTCAAGCTGTGTGCAAAGGTATTAGCTGTGTAGAATTGTTATCTTACTACCAAAAGGAACATAAGAAATAGTTTTGTTTGCATCATTTGCTTCCTTGGTATTAAATAGCTACTTGTTGCCAACACAACAGCATAGGTTGAGTAGAAACCGAGAGTTACGACTTCATGCGCTAACAGATTTGAGTTAACATTTTCATGTGTCATCTGTCTCTAAAAATCCACTAAGTGTTTTGAAACTTAATAAAATGTAGTCTTTTTCCTTTTACTCAAACACTGTCAATTTAAGATGATATTTTCTGTTTTCATTTAAAAAAGCTTTTGGTTTACAATCTGCATATGTACAGTTTGTCTTCTGTACACAATGTTCATTCTGCACTAGAAATAAAAGGACCTAATTTTTTTTTATGTTAGCAAAGGAATTTTGATGTTTGCAGCTGGGCAGCTCAGATCAGACTTCATTGTGAAGCATCAACCAAGAGCTATCTCCTGTTTTCATGGCTGGCTTGTCTAGGAAAAGTTTCTGAATTTGTATCTATTTTAAGGATGCTGGAATCTCCTTCCCTTTTTTCAGATCTCTTTTCCTAAGTTTATTATCTTGTAAGTCTACACTAAGATAGCTCTTCATCACTTATGACTATGATAACTTAGTTTTCCCCTGTCAATACATTCATAAAGCAAATACAGCAATGTTGGACATTTCCTGGGCTTACCTCTGGGATTTAATGTGTTCTTCAATCAGCATTACTTAAATAGCCTTTCTGCAAGTGTTAATGTTTTCAAGACTCTTAAATGAGAAGTATTAGCTGTAAATGCATATTGTCAAATTCCTTAATCTCTAGGTCTGTGCTACAGTGACCATATGACCTACCACATCTGTCAGATTTATTACTGTTAATAAAAGTGGGGTTTTATCCCCAACCACCTTATTGTCCTCCATTTTTCAATAGTATTAGATGCTTGTGGTACCATAGAACAAAGCAGTGTAAACAGGGTCATCCTGAGGTAAACATGTTAAGCATGTTGAATTGTTGCAGTTTAGTTTAAAAGAGGATGTAATCATCTCTTTTCACTGTCTAGACATTTGAAAGGGTTGTCAGGACTACAGCTACAGCTTACCAAGCATCTGCTTTTGCTCCACAGGGAGAGCTAAATCTTTGAGATCAAAGTCTCACGATTAACACTTAGCTGGAGTGAATTTCTGACATGAAAAATCATCAAGTAAGTGCTACCCTTCACTGGACTCTCACTTACTGTTTCTCATTAGGCACACAGCCAGACTCTGTGGTGTATGTGGAAGCCACAAAAAAATCACATCTGGATGTTTATATAAGGGCTAAGGTGTTTGAGGGTAGATTGGACCAATGTGAAGGTGCAAATCACTGGGAGAGGAATGGAAACTCTCTGATCTCAGGACTCACTGCTTGGGGCAAGCCCATTGCCTGGTATATGGGTATACCTACCTTTGGAGAAATAATTCTTGTGTTTGTGAGAGATAGGAACCACTTCAGAAACCTTTTCAATCTGCAGTGTTCAAGTAGGGATCACTTCAAAACAAGATAAAAGGAGGCATCCATCTGCTTTAGCCTCCATCTGATCCTGGAGAGTTCCTCCCTTCTTGAAGAATTCGCTGGCAAAGGAAGTATTGCCACAGTGACTAGAAGGAAGAGAACTTGCCAGAGTATACTCTTCTTTGAAGGTATATCCCCCACCCCTCACTTAAGTCACAGTGGTATTTTGCAAATCTGCTGTGCGTTCCTACACACTGAATGCTTTTCATGCTCCATCACAACACAAGAGAAAAAGGCTTAAGGTGAAATCTAAGACAACACAGCTTCTAAGTAACTGTAGTTCTCATTTCATTGTAGCCAGGTCAGCTCTGTACTGAAAGTGATTAGTGCAGTTTGATGGAACCACTGTTAAAAACAATGTCTCTGGCAAACTCCATTCTCTGCCTGCATAGGCTGCAGCCTCTGTCACTGTTTTAACTGGCCTGGTCCCTGCTTGACCACCTTGGTGTGGTCCTGGAATTGCCCATGTTACGGATGCAGGCTGCTGGCATGCTTCTGAAGCAGGGTTCAGGGGATTCACATCCTATTCCTCTGTGAGGTTCTGATGGGGCTATCATTTGGGAAGCACATGCAGAGGTCATATGAACAGAGTAACTGGAGTTCAGTGAGGATCCAGGAACAGGACTGCCTCACAGTTAAATTTTCAGCCTCTTCTGTTTTGAATTAAGAAAGTCTCTTCCAAAGTGTCCTGCATTAATTTGGGCCTTTATATTCCCCTGTTTGTTAAAATTGTGCATAGGAAAAGGATATAGACCTAAGCATAAACTTACAGTCTTTAGCTAGACTGTGCTAGCTGGTGAGGTTTACTGATTAGTTCGTTGGTTCATAAAGACTCTTCAATAATGCTTCTTGAAAGCAAGCAAGTTCCTCTAAACAGTTTTGAAGAAGAGATATGAGCAGATACATGAATGATACAGGAAAAAAAATGGAGAGCCCCAATACAGCAAAATGCTGTACTCTTTTTCAGAAAAGAGCACATATTGTCTAACAGGGCTGTTGTGCTTGTCTAACCCACGTAAATGCCACATTGAGATATATATAGAGAGAGATCCATAACAAAAATAGGACTTACCTGTTTAATAATGGGTGACTGGGGAAAAGGCTGCAGAAAGAAGAAAGGTCAACATAAACCAAAGTTTGTATTGTGGAGACAGGGATGAGAATAGGGAAACTAAATCAGGGTCTGGGATTTCAGATATGCAGCTCAACTCCAAAGAGGGGCAGAAGGATGGAGAATTGAGCTGAAGGCAAAAAGCATTGAACATGTGTGAGAACGTTGCAACCCGAGTTGAAGGATAAAGTTATCTCTTCCCTATTGCACGACCCAATTCAGCTTAATCATGCATTTGTAGCTTATCAGGTAGACAGCCATGCCTAGAGACATCAGTCCATATGGTAGGAAGGAAGTCAAAGTTCTGTACTGCATAGTCCTCATGTTGTAAGGGAGCCAGTTGTTCAACAGTATTATTTCTTACAAGTGTTAAATCGAAGAAAAGACACTGTGTATGAGCTTCACCCTAAACACGTTGTACAGTCTTGATGCCCGTAATGGACCAAGCTGTGGCAATCCAAACAACAGAGGTCTTCCTGGCCTCAAAATGCTAAAGCAGTCTGTGGTGTGATTTCATCTGCAAGCAAGCTGGGAAAAGGCAAATGGAAAATGAGCTGATGTGCAGCGTGTGGCCACAGCACAAAAACATGCTAATTGTTTTCAAACTCCCAAATTCATGCTACTGGCTGCATCTGCCCCACTCCCCCATCCCTCCATCCCCATTGTCAACACCAAGCATTGACCCTCTACAGAAGGTCCGTGCCACAGCTATTCCTGTGTCAGCTGTCTCAGCTAAGCACTTGTTAAGATCATTCTAGCATTAAAGTTTGCACAGGCTTGCTGACCTAAAACCTAATTCCAACACAATTACTTTTTGTAACACTAGTTGTAACCCTTGTCTGCCTTCCCCTGCTGTGCCCAGCAGCAGATTTTGTTCTTTGGTCTTGACTGATTAAATAAAATTAACTTTACTCACAACCGTATGGGCCATAGTAATTACTCAGGCCCTCCTACCAGCTCCAGATCATGAGTAAGAAAGGTCTTAGTAAGGAATTGCTTGGCAAATTTCTGCAGATCTGAATAAAGGTTGCTTTCTTGGAAAATGTGGCCACCAAACAGCTACGTTTGAAACTTACTTTGTTTCAATTTTAGCTGAAAGTTTTTGTTCTATTTAAAAACTTCCCTTAACTTTCTTTAAATTGACTATTTGAGTGACTACTGGTACTAACATACCTACAAAAACATGCGTCCATTCCAAATGCTGTCCTATGCTGAGCACTACTGTCCTGGCTGAAGGAGACCTAATGGATTGCTCTTGCCTCCATTCCTTTCCTTAGCCCATCCCACCCTCCCTGTGGCCATCCACGATAATAGGCCTGGTTTCTATGCACATATGGTTCACCACACAGAAGTCAGAAGTTTGTGTCCACATATATTAAGGTTTCTATCACAGCCACAGAAACGGCACCAGCAAAATTGCTTTTTTCTTCTCGCACACTTATTTTCATGTTTGCTTTCTCTCCTGTGTCAGCCTTTAGCTGTTTTCAGTTCACCTATGGCTTTAATTTAGTCTGATGACCAGTGCTATACTGAAATACGATCTCTTTTAAACTTGGCCCAGTCACAAGCATTCAGAGACCCTTCTGGTTCTTCTTCTATGCCTGGGTCCCATAGCTATCGCTGTACTGGACATATGTCAAAAAAGGGTCAAAACCACAGCCTTCGCTGGAGTTGCAAGGATGAGATGTGGGACTTGGAACTCCCAGACCCTGCTTTGGGCTTTGCTGCCTTGTGGTTTTCAAAGTTGAGTAATGTCCTCAGAGCTCCCAATCACAAGTAGGCAAAGGAATTGTTTGGTTCAGGGTTGCTTGTGCCTGTGTCAATGTTGTTGCAAAGGCAGATTCATTGCAAGAATATGTTTGAAGCATCTCTGGTTCAAATAATTGAACTGTAGCTGGAACTTTTTGGTTTCTCATTTTGAAAGGATGTTCCGGTTCAAAAACTATTCCATTCTTTTAACACCATAACCGAGCTCAAATAGGAATCAAAACAGGTTTGGAATAAACTTTTTGTTTGAGCTCAAACTTTATTACTTTTTCATGTTGCTGTGCTTGATGAGAGGTTTCTCTTTAACTTTTCCTCTCCTCAAATTACCAGTGAACGACTTTATCCCTACATGAGATAACGAGACTGATACCCAGTTTCTGCATCACAAAGTGACTACCATACTCCCACAGAACCTCTCCCTAATCATACATTGAGGCATAGGTGTAAGGCAGTACATGTGGAAGGTTTGTCATGCTGCTGTCCTAGAGAGAAGCAGAAAGCTTCTCTGAACAAAGCTGCACTAGCATTAACCACAGAGCTCTTACAGACAGAATATGGACTATTCTAATTAGTCACAATTACGCAAACTGTATTATGTATTCACATATAGCACCACACACAGAGCTACAGGGAATTTGGCAGATGCCTACTGCACATGACTTAGCCAGGAAGGGTACCTCAGAGCTTGCTCCAGGAAATCAAGCCGAGTGGTGAGCCTTGAAGCTTTCCCATCTGGGGAAACAAGGGAAGATACAAAGGCTCATTTAAGAGTGCAGTGCCACCTCTCTGGAAAGTTACTCTATTTCCCTATTTAACAAGGAAGCCACTTCTCTGCTTCACACTTCACATCTGAATTTTGCATGGTCCTTTAGGGATTCAACTAAAATGCTGTGCTTCTCCTTTGAACTGGCAAAGTTAAAGGCAGCTTGCCAGCTGGGCAGTGCTCTAAATTCATAGCTCTAACACCTCCCTTTGACACTACTAAGCCTAATGCCTCAGCCAATAGCAACACTATTCACCTTCTTGAGCCCTAGTCAGCTATCAATAGATCTCCAAAGGGAGGGAGGTGAACCTCAATGGCAAACTCACTCCAGCACTATGTGCAGCTTTAACTTGTGTTATAACATTAAGCTGTGGACTATTTGCCCTATAGGGGTCACATGCTTGATTTTGTCCCTGTGGGGACTAATCCTGGCAAATCAAGCAGTATTTACGGCTCTAAAATTATCTGGATCTTTTTCTCTCTGCAGCTGGGAGGGTAGATTCTTTGATAGACCCAGCTTAGTTGCAGAAGAAGATTGCTGATTGTAGTCTATTTATTACTATGGAGGCACAATCCTTTGAAAAACAATAGCAAATGCAAGTTCACTTAACAGGAAAACCCGCTTTGTTTTTTCTCTGGTTGAGAGTACAAAGGTATTCTCCCTTGTCACGAACTGATAAAAGTCCAGTAGTGAGAGGTACGAGTTCTCGGTCACAGAATTAAGACGCAGCGGTGTCAAATGCATATGTTTGCTCTTTATTTCATTCACACAGAAAAGGATAATGAGGGAAAGGGAAA
>NW_010418277.1:0-4027 GCF_000710305.1 Buceros rhinoceros silvestris | reverse complement strand
GAAGGGGGGAGAGGAGGGAGTGAGAGAGAGAGAAAAGAGAGTGGGAGAAAGAGTGAGAGAGATATACTCCCCACGGAGAATCGGCATCCTGAAAGCCCCTCTTACAGAGTGGGTGGGGTGGACATCCCAACATGGAGAGTGCGGCGGCATCTTTTATTGTCCGTGTCCCTACCTTTTCTCAGCATTTAGACGAGGATTCTTAGAGGCCTTTTGCACAAGCCGCTCCTTCCATGTTCCTCCAGCGGACTTGTGCTAAGTACCTTTGGGGGTCTTCAAGTGGTCGTAAGGCATGAGCCTTCGTCTCCTTATCCATCATCTTTCTTGTTGTGCTTGCAGAAAAACAGGTGTTTTCCACTTGAGGCTTCACACCTCTGAAGGCTCAGCTGTGCAGAGGAACTTGTGGTTACGCGCATCCTGCCTGTCTGGTGGTGCAGATGCAAAGCTTACTTGTTACCTGTAAGCGGTGCAGTTATCTGAGTCGTGCTGTTACCTTATGTCCAGAAAAGGGTAGTGTCCACAGGGATGTTTTACATCCCCTAGAGTTGACCTTTATTTGCCCGTGATCTGGCGGTGTGCATGCCTGGTACCGTCCAGGGCCCAAGCTCATGCACAGGGTCTGACAAAAACAGGATCTCACTGTTCAAGCAAAGGTTTACAAAAGCAGGACACCTGTACTAAGGTTTTCAGAGTAAAACAGAAGCTTTTTCTAGTAAAAATGGGACATTTGTTGTTCGTGGTTCAGCAATGTTCTGTCTCAGTTCTTTCCAGCTTCTAGTGATGTTGAGACATAAATTTTTTTTTCAGTCTCTGACATCCTTGCTCTCACAGACGTTGCAATTACCTACCGGTTTCTTCTTCCCAAATGAAACAGATCCTCCCCTGACTTGTCAAACT
This sequence comes from Buceros rhinoceros silvestris, assembly GCF_000710305.1. Classification (NCBI taxonomy): domain Eukaryota; kingdom Metazoa; phylum Chordata; class Aves; order Bucerotiformes; family Bucerotidae; genus Buceros; species Buceros rhinoceros. Next base: position 3,133 of record NW_010418277.1, on the reverse strand, counting down.
CAAAAGCAGGTGTTCTTTCAGGCTAGCAGTGAATGCATACAAGAGTGCACTTGAGGGGTGCCTCTCCTGTACCTGTAAAAGCAGCAACATGCTAAAAAAGACAGAGAAAAGAAATGTTAAAAACTCTGTTTTTCATAATCAGAATGCAGAAAGCCCAGAAAATGTGTAGGTTGAAAAGACCATGTTGATATAAAAAGAAAAAAAAAAAGACAAATTCTTGAATGTGTGAATGAGAGTGAGCACTTGCAAGCAGTGTAACAGTGCAATGCAATGAACAGGGAGAATATTCCCACCCTTCTTTCCTGAGTGATTGATGTTATAGTCAGAGATGCTGGAGCTACACAAGAAGAGAAAAATACAAGGCTGTATACTTGGGTGGTGAAAATGAAAGCATTCACATTGGTATCTATGGAACCACTGCTGTTTATGCCACTGAGAGACACATCTCTAAGAGAGGTGAGATAATGTGCATGGATGGTGAAGATGAAAGAACGTAAGAGAAATCAAACTTATCACAGGCCTGTCTTCCCAGTAAACACAACTCATAACCTTTTGAAGCCTTCAAGAAGTTGTTCTGGTTTATGTGTTCTTTATCATCATGGCTTGGCTTCACAAATGAAGATTTGGGAAGGGTTTTCCCCACGCTTACTGCAAGCGTGCTGCTGGAGCTACAGCGCTTTGCAAACATGAGTGCACCCTTCGGGCCCGCGCGGTGGATTTTTTAGGTGAGGCGCAGCGTGTGCGGAACTGGCTCCACCCTTTACACCTGAGGTTCATCTGCCAGGGCCTAGCGAGCTTGGACGGTGACAGCGAAGTCCTCAGGTTGTAGGTTTGGTTAGAGTATCCTTCTCTTAGATGATGGATGCCTTACAAGGCTAAAGGAGCTCCATCTGCCCAGGTTTAGAGTCAGAGTTGTCCTTCTCCTAGGATGGCTGCCCGAAAGCAAGTGAGCCCATCCTGCCCGTGGACACACTTTGTCTGACCCTTCAGTTGAGACCTGTCTGGCTTGGGAGACCCCACCAGAGGTACATGCCACCACCAGCACAGCTCTCAACCTCACAAGGGCACGCAAGCTCTTTCCCCATGACAAGGGGGTGCCCGTGAAAGAGGTGTTCTTTATAAATACTAATGAACATATACTTCACTGTTATGAGTGCCTCTCCAGCAAAGACATATTTTCATTAGTCATTATAGGATTATTATTAGCTTTCATCTGAGGCTTTTTTTCAGTGCAATAAAATGTTTTGCCTGTATTTTTACACACAATTTTACCAAGATAGAGTATGTCCTGCTTATATTCTTTAATTCAGGAGGGACAACGCATACAGCCTTCCTTGCAGAGTACGGTTTGATTTTTACTGTGGAGCTGAAGAGGTATGGAACACGCAGATTAGGACTGTAGCATCTAGTATATTGCTGGTACTTTCATCTGCAACTGCATGCTTCAGCTGATTATTGCTAATCCTTTCCTTTCTTCAGCATGCACATTTTTTGTAGTACATCTATGAAGAATATAAATCTGAAACTATAAACCGCTGTACGACTGAGAAGTAGAGAGGAAATGAAAGAAAATTTGAGTTGTCCTATTTTAGGCTTTTCTATACTATAAGTAGAGGGGCTTGGAGGATTTATTATTATTTGTTTTAGTAACATGTAAACTTTTTTTTCTTAAATCATTGAAGTCTTTCACATTTTAGGATTTATTATGTCTTTATAATATGCTACTTTATGATAAAAAATTACAAAAGCAGATGAAAACAGATTTTGAAAGTTCTCCAGACCATACTGTTCTTATTCTCATCCAACAACACTGCTGACAAACAGCTGAGAGTGGCAGTCCTTTAAGACTACCTCCCTTTCCCTTCCAGTAAAAATCAAAAGCTCTATAGCCCTCTTAGCAATTCTTAGCAAAGTAAAACTTTGACCAAGTGTCAAGGAAAAAAATGGTATTCAAACAGCATGAAGAAAACTCTTTCTTCCCTTTTAAGAAATGGCAACAGCTTTAATAACTTGACCAAATCTGCCCAAAAGTCTGTGGCATAATCCAGATCACACGGTATATAGGGTGACAACATTCCCTAAATTCCCACAGATTTTAGTGAGGCCAGGTTTTCAACACTTCTGTTACTTAGCGTAAGATCTTCAGTATCATCTTCTCTCAGAAGAGAATTTCTGTAGTTATTTTTTAGTAATATGTGGACTGCCTTTTTTTCTTTTTTCCGCCGGGGGTGGGTGCGAGTGGGGGACAGTTAACGGGATGCACAAATGGGTTGGACTAGAAGGGCCCACTATAAACTTAAAAGCATAAACGTTGGTATTATCTGTCAGTATCCTATTTGAACCTACTGTTGAAAAGATTTTGCAAATTTCTGCTTATACTTCAAACATACTTCTTAAACCCACAAGCATTCTGCTTTGATTTACATATAAGCACATCAAAGATTAAAGAGCAACAAAATTACAATGGAGCTGATGAATTCTTAATCTCAGAAACAGTGGTAAATTAAGGGAAAATGCAGTCTTGTTACTGGTTGTTCTTTTGCGATTAAATATTAGTTATCTGCTATGTTTGACATTCTGTAGACCTATTTATTTGATTAATTTAATTGTCACCCTAATTAATCTAATTATTTTTAGCAAGGGTTGAGAGGCTGGGGCATTCACGGTTCTCTACATGGAGATCAACTGATTACCAGCGCCACAGCTTGCTGAACTGGTAAAAAGCCGCCGTCCGGTCCCGGGTGCCCCTTTCGCTTGCCTGGATTTGACTGATGTGCCCTCTGCTAGTTTCTGTCTCCTCGTCGTTGTTCAGACTGAAGCAAGGGATGGGATTATTTACGGCGCGTTTAATTAAACATGTAGATAATTTTTTGCAGGAGACAGCCCTCAGCCCTTGCACTTTTGAAGTGATCAGCGTACATAAACAACTCTTTGATTTGCGAAAGAATAAATAAAAAAGGGGTGGGTTGGGGTGAGTGTGAAGGTTGGCTGGTTTTCCCGGAAGCACAAGGAAAATGGAGGGGGAAGGGAAGGGGGATTAGGAGGGGGGGTGCTTTAGTTTGTCACTCCGCGAAACAGACGCATCTTTACAAAGCAACTTTTGAATAACCAGACAGCAGGGGGCTGGGCTCTC
>NW_010418276.1:29899-38205 GCF_000710305.1 Buceros rhinoceros silvestris | reverse complement strand
GCGGAGGGGGGGCCGAGAGGAACTGGTGCCCCAGCAGCGATGCTCCCCACCTCTGCGGGGGGTTAATTATGCAGCCGGCTGGAGTAAAGGCAGCATAGTGCTTCGGAGTTTCATTTTGGCTCGGGGGAAGTTAAAGCTCAAGCAGTACCTGGCATTCTGTTGTCTGACTTCTCCTTCAAGGGACGGCAGAAAGGCATTCCCTTCAGCTCCTGCCTGAGGACCACTGGCCTCAGCCTCGTTGCTCAGAAACAAACTTAGCGGCAGATGCTACTTTTTCTTTATTGATTTCCAACCCCACCGATGTCCCAGTGAACTGCAGGGAGGAATATTCGCTGGAAATTTAATTCCTCAAATTAGGAAAAAATCACATTAAATGTGTCAGGATGAGATACTCATAAAGGAAGTAATAACCATGATGTCTTTGATGCATGCCCTTTCCTGTGCTTTATTAGCCCAGTTCGTCTGTAGTGGTTATGTCAGGGCTCTCCCCATGGTTACAGAGGGTGCACTTAAACAAGTTGCTGAACTGGGGCCTTGAAGTATCCACCTTTCTGTCCTCAGAAGGGGAAGAATGTTCTGAGCGTGGTCTTTGGTCAGGGAGGTAGTGAATAGTGATGTTGCCAACTGCCTGATTCACTGGAATTGCGCTGGTAGTTTTCTGTCTTTCCTGAGATGCTGCAGAGGAATAGCAGAGGGCAAAGGCTTCAGGGCGTTCTTTTAGGTGTTTTGTTACGTAGCCCCAAGTTTGTCAAATGCGCAAGATTCTTTGTAGTGTTAGAAATAGTAAGATAAAGTGTAAGGCAAGATTAAGCACTATTTTGTCTTTGGTTTCTTGAATATATTGTGGGGAAGGTTGTTTTTTTTTCCCCAGCAGTACCTACAGTATTACTAGAGTTCACTTTGTAGGTAACTTATGTACACTTCAGCCCTTAGAATAATTAGAAATGTGGCAGTGATTGAAAAAAGTACAGTCTCTTCAGGAATGTTATTTCTGAAGAATTATTGGTCTATCTTTATATATATATGTATTTAACATTATATCCTTACGCCTGTAAGAGGGCAAAGGACACATTTTTATGGGTGTCTGACTTTCTGCAAGCTTACTTTTTGTCTTGTTTGTTTTTTCCATGCTTGAAATACATTAGGTGTCATTTGCAAAGCTGTATTTCTTGTTTTGTAGCTACTTATAAGTGCTGACCTCAATCCTATATGTATAGGATCAGCTGAAAAATCCCCAAACGCTTTCTAAGCTGAGTGGAAACTGAATCACCTGTCCTGGAAACCCAGCTGCCTCTGAGGAGAAACATACCAGGGGGCAAAAGGGATACAGTTGTGTGCGTATGGGACATGAAGTTGTGTCAAAGAAGAGTTTGCCCCTGTGGCGGATGTGGCAGAAGATGTAGGTGCTGATGGTGGATTCTTCTTGTATGTTGTAGAATGTGTTGGCATCCTTCATTCGTGAAACCGAAGCTGTCCCAAGGCACCTTTGCTCTCAGAGAGGCTTTTCACACCATGTTGCTATTGCTGTGTGGTTTTGGCAGGTGGCTCTGGTTGCTCCCCAGTCTCTGAGCCATCTTCCTGGAGCTGCAGATGTCCTACCTAAGGGCTCAGAAGAAGACATTCAAGGTCTGCAGGTTGCCATGGGGTGATATGCTTTGGAGACCCAGGCCTTTCCTCCAGGGAGTCTGCTCTGTGCGTGAAGGGTGCATGTCAAAAAGGACTTGAGTCTTGCTTTGCCCTCTCCTACTCCTCCATTTCTGCTCGAAGTGCTGATCAGGGTTACAGAGGATAGGAGGTGGAGGGGGATAATGAGATAAGATGAAGGGAGGATGCTGGTTGTTCTCAAAGAAATTCCTGATGTATTCTACAGGAAGGGGTCAAGGTAGGAGCCTGAAGTTCAGAGACCTGAAGACACTGTTGTGTTTCTGAGCTGGAACAGTGACTTATCGCATAGACTGTGGGACTTGACTGTTTGAATCACCTAGAACAGACAGACCTAAAATTGCAAGGTCCTTCTTGCAATTTGAGACCATTGGCCTCACAAGGCTTTGGTTTAAGTCAGTTTGAGCTGTTAATGTCATGGGGGCAGGGCCTGGCTTGGAGCAAAAACATCTCATCTTTTGAGGTTTTGGGCTTGTGGTGGCTCCTTGGTGATATCTTGGAAACCTTGTAGGGGGTGCTACTGTTGTCCTGTCTACTGGGAAATGACCAGGATGTAAAATGAGGCAAACATGGACATAAGGGTGAGCATGAGGGAGTGGACACACGATGGAGTCACAGGTCTGCAGGGACGGGCATGACATTGCTGTGAATGCAGACTGTCAGGTCTCTTCCTGGGATGTCCTAGCACCATGGGATGTGCTGGAGTGTGAAGAGTGTCAAGGACTCTCCAGGTCAGTCAACAGGCCTGGAAAGAGCAATAGCAGCATTTACTGGGTCCAGCAGAGAGCCAGTGTGGTGAGGTGGGAGAGGCAGCCAGCTTCTCTGGGACATGCTGGAGGATGAGTGTTGAGCTTGCCAGAAACTTTCCAGTGAAATATTAATGCTGTAAATTTTCAGTTCATTCAAAATATCTACAAGCCTGTGCCAGTTCTGGTGGTGCTTTCCTCAGTGAAGGTTTTGCATCCCAGGCAGAGATTCTTCTCAAAAGTGAGGAACCACTCCAGCTCCTCAGAGATATCCAGTAGCCTGTGGATGATTTTTCCTTCTAGGACATGGGAAGTTCAAGTTAAAAATCCTGAGCTGAGCAGGGTGTCTGAGATGGGTTTCCCTTCAGCCCAGTCTAGTAGCTGGGCTGTTGGGAGGACCTGCCTGGGAGTGTCTTGCAGGAAAGCTGGTCCTCCTTGTAGAGCTAATTGAAAAGGAGTGAAGCAGGGGGCTGAGCCTGGATCTCCTGCAGCCTCTCACCCACACTCTCTTGGGCAGGAGCTGGACCAGAGCTGCAAAGGTGACTCCAAAGGAGTCTGGCGACTCCATGGCTAGGTTTAGACCTTTAGCCCATCTGAAGGTTTGATGGGGTTGGAAGCTGGTTCCTTGGGTCTCCCGGGGCTGTAGCCGTCACTGTCCGTCTGGGGCTGGCAGCCATCCCGGCGGTGTTGTGTGCCAACCAGGTGCTGTGTGACAGAGGTGCAGCACCCAGGGCTTGGAGCCAGCACAAACGCCTCTGTTATTTAATGGTTTGCCCTTGTTTCTAACGCCAAATCTTTGTCTCTGGTACCATTTTCGTTGACTTCCAAATAGTATGAATTTGGCATTTCGTTCACATTAATTAATTTATTTTCTTCTTCCTGCTCCTACCTAAAATAACGGCAGATCAATGTATTGAATTAACATGCCATATTTGATCCTAAAAGTCACTGTCCATTTCTAAGTGGAGTTGTGGGCAATGGAAGCCACAACCTGACCTTTCCTATCCAAGAAAACAAAGCAAGTGAGTTACATTGCGGTTCCTGGACGTCAGATCTCAACTGCAGCTCCTGGCGGTTTTGAACAACCCTAACGCGTGATTACGGGAGCGGTCTTTGTCTGGAGAGCTTTGTCGTAGATTAGAGCCCTGCCCTGCAAAACACTGAAACACGTTCATTACTCTCCCCTTTGGTATCGCTACTACTATCACGTGTCCTGGAGGAGGCTAATACAAGGAGGAATGTATGGAGAAATGTAACCTGGCCTGGCAGGATCTCGGAGTTTTAATTAACTCAGTTCTTTGCATCATACACTCATGCATAGTTTAATGATATGACTCCTACTTTCTTAAAAATTCTTTTTCATTCTCAAGCACCCTTTTCACAGATCTATTTAAAAACGCACCTGCCAACCATATGCTTGAAACAAGGCTCCAGCAGCGTAGACAGGAAATTCCAAATTCTTACCACAAATTAATGTTGCCTTGGCAATTGCCAAGGACAGGAAGAGTGCGCTTGGTGCAGTTATGGGGTAATTAGTGAATTTGGCAATAAATTTTGCTTCCTCAATCTGTCTGTCATGCCTCTTGATGTTCCAGCCCTGTGTTCCCTGCTAAGGCATAATTTTACTCCTCTAGTTTTAATGCTGAACACAATATATGGTTTATAATAATTTGCCCTCCAAGATGTATGGCTGCACTCCTGCCTCCTCCAAAGGACAGTCCTCCTGCAGTTATATCCCAATGCTCTAAACCACTGACAGATTCTCCCCCCTGCTTTCAGAATAAGAAAAGGCTATCGGGGCAATCAGGAAAATATAAGGTCTGAACAATTTCCCCTCTTTTCAAGGCATTTGAAAGCCGTTGCTGGACCTGCCGTGTCCCCAGGTTGAATGTCGTCTCTGTTTGCTTGCAGGCGTCGTTCCCAGGGAACCTGCACTTGGTGATGGTTCTTCGTCCCACGGGTTTTTTCCAGCGCACCTTCACTGACATTGGATTTCGGTTCAGTCAGGAGGATTTTCTACTCAAGTTACCGGTATGATGAGCAGAGGTCTTGTGCCTGTGTGTGATCAGAGGCTGCCCGCCCACCTCGGGTTGGGGCGTGACAGTGTGCCACTCTGCAGGCACCTCTCTGAAGAATATCTGGAGTGTCTTTGCCAGAAATGCCCTATTTCCACCCAATCTCTCTCCACCAGATCTCTCCTGTAGCATTTTTCAGCTCCCTTCGGCACAGTTTGCGCACTGCTGAGCATGTCCATGGTAGTGGGTAGTGGGCTTCTCAGTCTGTTGTCATCCCCCATATAGGCTACTTGCTTCTGCAGAGGATAAAATCATGCTCATGAATTTGTTTAGTCTCTGAAAAGTCAAAAGACCTGTTTAGTGGAGCTTTTGCTATGAATTCCACCAGTAACCACCATTACACTCTGTGTGAACTCCATACCAACATCATGTTGGTATTTGTTTCTAAAACTGAAATGGTTTTATATTCTCAAGGCAAAGTTTCCAACACTTCCAAAGCCACTTGATTAGAGGACATAAAGATAATAAGATAATAAGAGAAGAAAAGTACATTTATGGAATCTGAGGTTGATGCAATTACAAATGCACAAAACAAAACAATCTTTTCCTTTAGGAAATAATACGATTTTCACAAGCTTTGCGTTTTTCAGTCTAAAATGGTTGTCATTTGCACAGTTTTGAAAATTCATGACGTGTCCCAGGGCAGATCAAGAACACAAAACCTCCCCAATATATTTTTCTGTGAAATTGGCCAGTGCTTCATAACTTATCAGAATGTATCTATTTTTTCCAGATTACTGGTCATCCCTTTCATGGATGACTGCATGACTTTTGCTTTCAGCTCTGTTCTACAGACACAGCAGCATCCCACTGTGCTTTGCATTTAAGGAAGAAAGCGCATGGGAGATCAGGGTTGGCTTACAAAAATGGTCAAATATGGCCAAGAAAAGCCATGTGAAGCCATGAGCGTAAGAAGAAAGCCAAACTGTAGCGCAATATTTAGAGCAAGCCTAGTTTTTAGATACATAACAGATTTGTAGGCTTGATTTGTGTATGGCTTGGGTGGAACTGATGATTAACCAACCGACCGTGCTGCCTTGTTTGTAGGTTGTTATGCTGAGCTCAGTTAGCGACCTGCTGATGTACATTGATGAACAGCAATTAACTCCGGAGTTTGGAGGCACCCTGGAGTACTGCCACAGCGAGTGGGTCGTCTTCAGGACTGTACGTACCGGGGCTGAGCACTGGGCCTTTGGGTACTTGGGGTCGACTGAGGAAGGTTTTCTGTCAGCCAGCGAGTAACTGTGTTTCTGTGCTTCCTGTGTGCTCTCAATCTTCACTGTGACTTTGTCTCCCAGGTTAGTGGTGGGTTGGATTCGCAGTTACCTTCCCAACAATACAAAGGGCTAGTGAAAAATGTACCAGACATCCTAGTGCCCCTTAGTCCTGCAACGTCATCCATGCCAGCAGACGTGGAGCTCAGTATAAAGACATTGTAGCTGGAGAAACTCAAATTATTGCTTGTGCCATTAACTTTGTGCCGGTTTACACTGATGCGCTGCCAAATTAATGAATTTTTAAAATATTTGGCTCTTAGTTTTGTTCTTTTGCATGATGTGTTAAAGTGATAATGGCATAGCTTTCACACTTGCAGACAAAAATGACAAGATGAATGACAAAAAATGTTATTCTAAGAAAAGGAGAGTTTCTAGACCATAGCTGCGTAGGGTACATATGAAAAACCTCTCTCAAAATTCCCTTGTAGTGTGCTCAGAAAACATTTCCTGAAATTTCCATGGAAAATATGTGCTGTTTAAAGAAAACATAAATGCAGTCAGTTACATTTGAGTTTATTAGCCTGAACTGTGAGCGAGGCCCTGCCTTGTCCTGTGGTGTGGAAGCTGTCTGCCATCCAGAGCTCCCACTGGCTGGCTGGGATGTGCTGGGGAGGTACCGACAGCACTTATTTCCATCCTGTGTCTCCAGTTATTCTCGGGCATGCTGTTTAGCTCCCTCACTTGTCCTCTTGGTGAAGCTGTGGATGAGGTGGCCAGATGCCTTATAACCCACCACAGGGCTTGCAAAGCTGGCGACATGCATCACCAAGAAGCTGCCAAATACATCTCCAAAGCTTTACTGCCTGGCTCCCAGTGTGGGTTAACCAGAGGAGCATAACAGAACAGGAGGAATTACTGCAATCTGTGAGATGGGTCCTGTAGTGGCTTCTGCTATAGACCTCCAATATGTGATACGAAAAAATCTCGGAGTGCCCAAGGACAGGCAGCAGAAAACAAAGCATGCCCAATGCTATCCTCTTTTAAATCCCTATAATGGATTCAGACTGGTGGAAAAGCCACCTGGCCACGTGTTGGTGGCCACTAGCTAATGGAGCACACACCTCAGCTCTGTCTGCAGTGGACATTCCACCCACCTCTCAGAGCAAGCCGTTAGGCTCCCCTGCAGATCTCAGCCTTGGCTCTTCACCTACTCTTACTGGCCCGTAGGAATACCCCGAATCCCAAGTTGATGGCAATTATCGTCTTCCACCAGGCAATAGAGAGTTTTGCACTAACAGTGAAGGAAATTGCACAGATGTTGCAGTCCTTTGGCACGGAGCTGGCGGAGACTGAGCTACCAGATGACATGTATTCCATCGAGCGCATCTTGGCCCTGCGCACCGAGAAGTACTACCAGCTCAAGGTATGTCTGAGCAGCTGCTCCAGTGCATGTTTCCAGCCCCTGTTTGCACAGTGAGATGGGATTTCTGAGGTTTGGCTGCCTGTCTGTTGGGTTCCCACTCCTCCTTCCCTCCCATGCGTGTGTATGTGTTGACAGACAAAATAAAACTCAGCACGACTATTTCTGTATGTTACCCTCACATTTGCCATCCGCTCAAGCAAATTACCCTGCCAGCATCCAGCAAACTGTCTCAGCTGACGCCTCCTTGCTGGCTGCAGGAGTTGGTGTCTTAGTGTCCTCCTCCCATGGGCTTTGCTTGTCTCACTGGCAGGAGGACAGGTAGGAAGCTTGTCACCAGGGTGTTCGTGCCCCCACTGGGATTCCCTCTGCTTCACACCCATGACTGGTGGAAGCTGCACACCAAGATCACCAGCAGGTCTGGAGGGGTGCTTGTCCCCAGGTCCCTCTGCCTGATGCAGCTTCCCTGGGGGACTTCAGGGAGCTGTGCTGGAGAGCACCCAAGGTGACGGTTTTGTGTGAGTGTGTGGTACAGAGCATTCACGATGCGATCCCTGTCTTGATGTGAGCCTTTGTGTTTGCTCTTAAACAACATTTGTGTCTTCAGTGTTTTAAGATTATTTTTCAGCTGTATGTGATTGTGATTAATGTTATTTTTATGGGAGTTAGTGGAAGCTTCAGTGCAGCCAGCGCTGCTATAACAAGCTGTTGTCTTTGCTGCTTCTGCATCTTGCTGGGAACAGCACAGGCCTGTTTGCAAACCCTCCCTTCAGAAATGATTCCTGTGTTAATAGCTGTGCTGGGTGGTTGAAGAATGACCTCCTTTGCTTTATGACAGCATTCGTTTACATAACTCAAGGAAGTGTGTCTGTTTTCATTTATAATTGTCTGTGATTCACGTGGCAGGGGGTTCCCAGAAGGCTGCCTGTTTGAAATATGCAAAATGACATCCAAGGTGTGCTGAGTCTAGGCATAAATGTGTGTGGGTATGTATAGAAAGTGTCATTATAGATATTGCCAATAGTCCTTTATTTCTTTTTCGAAAATGAAGAGAGTTGTTGTATAAAATACCACTGACTGACTGACTTAAAATACTTTAAATACGTACTTAAAATACTTACTGACATCAGCTTCATGCTTACGACTTGGGTCACCAACCCCGTGCAACACTATGGACTGGGGAAAG
>NW_010418276.1:15619-29629 GCF_000710305.1 Buceros rhinoceros silvestris | reverse complement strand
AGAGTGACTGGAAACTGCTCATCATAGAAGGACCTGGGGGTTGGTCAAATGCCAGCTGAAGATGAGCCAACACTGTGCCCAGGCAGCCAAGGCCAGTGGCATCCTGGCTTTTATCAGCATAGTGTGACCAGCAGGAGGAGGGAAGTGATTGTCCCCCTGTACTGGGCACTGGTGAGGCCACACCTCGAATACTGTGTCCAGTTTTGGATCCCTCAGTCCAAGAAGGACATTTGAGGGACTGGAGCATGTCCAGAGAACAGCAATGAAGCTGGTGAAGGGTCTGGGGCACAAATGCGATGAGGAGCGGCCGAGCGACCTGGGGTTGTTTAGCCTGGAGGAAAAGAGGTTGAGGGGTGACCTTATCGCTCTCTACAACTACCTGAAAGGAGGTCGTAGCATACAGAGAGGGTTGTGAAGCCCTGGACAGGCTGCTCAGGGAAGTGGTGGAGTTGCCATACCTGGAGGTATTTAAAAGACGTGTAGATGTAGTGCTGAGGGACATGGCTTAGTGGTGACTTGGCGGTGTTAGGTTAACAGTTGGACTTGGTGATCTCAGAGGTCTTTTCCAACCTAAACGATTCTACGATTCTATAGCAAAAGTGTAGAGGGCCAATACTGGCTACATGGTGTAGTCCTGTGTGTAAACCAGGCAGTAATACGCTCTCATCTGTGGAGAAAGAAAACCCGTGTTCTCATTTGCATATAAAGCTCAGCAGCACTCAGTACAAGGCATCTGTTGCTTTGAATGCCTCATCTATTAATTTAAAATGTCAAAACTACTTGTTGGCGTTTGACTGAAATGAAGTCTGTTGGCTTTTTCCTTTTCTTCCTTCTAAGGCCAAGAAAGATGAAAGCAAATGAGAAGCTGCACACAGGTTCTGGTGACAGCAAGACATGGGATCCTTGTCTTTTACCTGTTAACCCCAAGATCGGTACAGCTGATTCCTGATTAAAATAATGAGTCGATCAGAATTAATTTATGTAGCTGTGATACAGAACGGCAGCTGGTTGCAAACACAATGAAAAAAAAGACAGAAATTAATTAAACAGCATAACTAAGAAATTAACCTCTTTGATCTACTGAACGGGAAAATCAAGTTAACACCTGGTTGACAGTTGGGCTACTTTGTCATACGAGTAATGAAAGGCTTCAGATCCAAAGAGGAACGTGGGGCTCTGGAGAGTGAGATGTGAGAGGATGAAGTAACAGCTACCTGCGGTCTAAAGCATGCTGCAGAATTCCTCTTCCCTTCTGTGTCTCCCAAGTATCAAAAGGAGGAGGGGTTTTTGCCTGTGGTCATCTTCTGTGGTGTTTTAGTGATAAGGATGCAAACTGGCAGCAGACACTTTGTGTGGGGGAGAGGAGAAGCTCCTTTGCCTGTGTCCTTCTGCTCCTGGGCTGCTGCCCTGAAGCTGAGGTTATGTTTAGGTTGCTGCGAGGCAGCATCTGAGCAGGCAGATGTTTACACAAGCCTGTGCTTTCTGAATCTTCTCCCTGAAGTAGTCTTGCCATTGTTTCTTGTGCAATAATAATCTGTCTGTCTCCTGGGATGGGCTCTTACTCCTCCAGGAGCTGGCTCTCCCATGGAGCCGTGCACAAGGCTCCTTCAGGGCTTCTTCCAACTTGGTACATCAGCCACATCTGTTTTTTTCTTCCTTCTCACGTCTGTGTTTGGTCTCTTTTTTTTCTGAAAATAATTGACTAAATGAACCTGTTTGGCTGTTTGGGTTGGAACTGAGCCCAGCACAACACAAATCACCTCAGCTGATGCTAACATACCGAGGGTTTAAATTGTCCTTCAGTGAAGTTTACATCCAAAGTGCTGACTTGCATCTAGATGTATGTAGAGGCTGCAGTAAGTGGTGCCATGCAGTCTCAGTCCCAGTGTTGTCCCACTATGGGACTATCTTCCCTCAACCTTCTGTGATGACCTTGATGGAGAAGCACACACTCCAGGCTGCAGAAATACTTGCTTCCATACCTGAACTTGGGGATAGATGTCTAATATCCAACTAATAGATATCTAACATAAACCCACCTGCTCACAAAGAGAGATCTATGGTAGCGATGTCCTCTTGAATCTTGTTGTGCCCTGATGTTTTCACGTGTGCCAGTTTCCACCCAGGCTGGTGACCAGTCCGTGGTTCAGCCTTCTGCAGCTCCAGGGGCTAACCCCGTGTTAAGGTGGCTAAAACATCTGCTGACCATCCTTTGGTCTGATGGATACTGGTGCTTCTTTTCATACAGGGAAACTAAGGCAGGAAAAACATGGAGCGTCTTATGCTTGCATTACAAAAAGTAGCCTGAATCAGAAATGTTTTGCATTCACAGGAAGATATTACAGCCGTCACAAAAGAGGGAAACTTGCTTTTGAGCAGCTTTGAAGAGCCTGACTCTGGGGAATGCAGTAAGGACCAGCTCCACGAGAGGCCGGGGGACTGGGAGACTGTGAATCGGTGAGTGCACTGTATTCCTAATTTGCCTGATTTTTGAGTGGCAGCACTGAGGTTATTACGAGCAGATGTGTTGTTTAGGACACCCTATTGAATGGGTAAAGACAAAGATACCAGAGTTTTGCTCCAGACCATCAAATTGCTGGGTGACTTCTTCACTCAGATGACTTTGACCTGCTCGGTTTTTTTCCCCCGCTGACACGGTGAGGCTATGGAGCAGATGCAGGGTTCTCCTGTGCCAGTCTCCCAAGCATTGTTCAGATAAATGGAGGCGGCAGCAACTGTTTCGCACAAGTGCTGTCGCTCGCACTGATGGTTTCATTAAAATTCTCTCTGAGATTTGCACAAGTCATATAGGTGTCCGTTGACTTCTCCCCAGAGCTTGGCTCCAGAAGACCTGAGCAGATGATCTCTAGGGCTTGTCCATCTCTGCTTGTCCTCTACTGGCAAATTGTTCCAATCCTGTCCTTTTTCTGTCTCAAGGTTGCTTGGTCAGCTGCGTGAGATGGAGACTGCTTTTGATGGCTTCTGGGAGAAACATCAGTTAAAAATGGAGCAATATTTACAGCTGTGGAAGTTTGAGCAAAGTTTTCAAGAGGTATGATCAGATGCGCTTCTGCTGGCAGAAGGCAGAGTTGGAGTCAAAAAGGAGACAAGTTTTTATGCTTTTTATTTGGAGAGTGTTTAATTTATGCTGCTGTTCCTTGGCTCTGGCAGGGCTGGCTAGCTTGGGGAGCCCACTGTGCTTCCTCATGCAGAGCTAATTTAGGTGTGACTGCCCTGCAGTCACATAGATTTTTTTGCTGATAAAAGCATCTTTGAATTTAGAAATTAGTTCTTGGACACAAGTTTTATTATTGGATTTAGTGGTCTTAGCTGAAGTGTGATTAATTTTGCTCTGAGAATGATTTTTCTGCCTGTGCTTTGTATCCTTTTGTAGCAGTCTTCTTCTTTGTGTCTAGGTCAAGAATGCCATTGAATTTTTAATGGGTCAGCAAGCGGAGCTGCCTGACACTGGCGACAGTGTCCCCCAAGTCAAACAGAGGCTGAAGGACTTGGGTCATTTCGATGGTATGGCTCAGGTGAGAGAATCTTTCACAGAAGGAGGCACTAATGAGACACAAGAGGCACATCTGGGTTTGTGCTGTTTTCTGAAATTACCTAGTTCTGGTGCAATTCGTCGGTAAGTGGCTGTGCAAAAAGGATTGATTTCTTGTCTTTGCTCTGTGCAGCAATGCTGTGATCACTCTGAAAGCCAGGAATAGGATATTTAATTATCATAGTTAAAATAAATTGCTGAGCCACCGTGAAAATCCGGAACAGATAAATGTCTGAACATAGGGTAGGCGTGGGAGTTAATGAGCTGGAAGAAGAATTATTTATATGTTAAGTGCTTTAGCGGTGCTAATAGGCAGAGACTTGTTACCAGGCACATGGAGAGGCAAAAAAAGTTGCTATCTTGACGTGTCTGTGATTTGAACATAACATATGGATGAAGAGTAAGGGATGCTGGGGAAAGAAGAGT
Source organism: Buceros rhinoceros silvestris (assembly GCF_000710305.1). Taxonomy (NCBI): domain Eukaryota; kingdom Metazoa; phylum Chordata; class Aves; order Bucerotiformes; family Bucerotidae; genus Buceros; species Buceros rhinoceros. Next base: position 25,650 of record NW_010418276.1, on the reverse strand, counting down.
GAAGAGAAACGATTCACAGGAGCCCAGCTGAAGATGGTAGTTCTGTAAAGGGATGTGCTTGGCAAGTGGGCCAGGGTCAGTGGAGAAATCCAGAGGGATCTGGACACAACCCCCGGAGGCTTCTTTGAAAATGAGAGTCCTAGGGGAAAGGCCTGAGGCTTTTTGGCCATTTGGAGGAAATGTTTGTGGAGAGAGGGAGGAGGAATGAAAGGCCAGGCTGACAGACAGCGCAGGGAAGCAGTCCCAGCAGAAAGCCAGCCCTGGAGAAGACATAACCACTAGGTTGACAAGATGTGCAGACAAGATGGTATGTTCTTTGCATCGAGGTTTGCTGCAAAGGGCCTGTTTTGTTTTAACTGCTCAAATTCCCTTTCATGCTTATGAGCATAGTGTGCCTAAACTGAACATCAGCTGCGTTTTTTTTAGAGTGCAGTTCCTGGAGACAGCAGCAATATGTTGCCAGCAGCCATTCATGGCATTGCTAGTTTGGTGAAATACTGGTTTCTTCTTCATCCTCTTTTTGGATAGCAAAAGTTTTTTTCCTCAGATGATGGGTGCCTTTTTATCCTGCGTATGCCACCCATTCTGGCTACTCCTAATGGCAGTCACCTCCCTGTGTGCCTGAAATCTGGTAAGATGAGGAACTGCATGTTGTTACGTGTCGATATTTTGGCTTTATTTCAGTAGGTGTGCAATCCCTTCTCTCCCTTTCCCTGAAGGATCTGATAGGGAAGGCTCAGGTGGTGATTCTACATGGACACCAGCTAGCAGCAAATCATCACTACGCACTCAACTTAATCTGCCAGCAATGCAACGAGCTGAGGCACCATTCTGATGTCTTGTCTGATGAGATCAAAAGGAAGCAGATGCGACTGCAGAAGACATTGGATCTTCACACCCGCCTGCAGCAGGTAGAGTTCAGAGACACAGTGCCCTGAGAAGTAGCTAGTTAGCTTCTCCATGGGGTTAGCCTCTCCACTTCTTAGCTGGAAGCATCTGAAATTTGCAGCTTTGCATCAGCACTTCATGTTAGTAAAGTGTTCTCCAGAGGCTGGAGGAGTGCTTCACCTCTCACTTAGCTGGTTAAGTTAGCAAGCAGGTGTCTGCTGGTGCTGTGAATAGACAGCAGAAAGAGGCGGGCGTCTCCAGGAGGCGATTCCGAACACCAAAGTTCAGCTGCTGCTGTTGCTCATGCTTTCATGTTGCCTCCATATACTATCGACTTCTGAGATTTTCCTACCCAGTGCACCAGAGGTAATGCTTTTGGATAAACTCCAGCCCTTTTTTGTTAGCGGTTTATTGAGAGTGAACGTAGCTGACTGTAAAATAAGGTGACAGATTGGTAGATAGGCGCAGCTGCTGTGTGCTAGCATGGAAGTGGAGTCATGTGGTTCCAACGCTCTTTGATATCTTAATCAGCATCAAAAATTCATTTAGGGAAATTCACGCTAATTAGGCTGGAAGGCACAGGACTGTAACGTGCTTGAGACCATTAAGAAAAACAGCGAAGCTTGACCCTGTTCCATTTCACTGTTTCCGGGGACTAGGGAACTTGTGTTTTCTCTCTCTGTGCTCCACTTCAATGTTGCATTAATCTTTGGGGACGGAGCATTCCTCAGCAGCCCCTCAGCTGCAGGGCAGTGGCCTGTCCTGGGCTCCTTGCAGTCCAGGTTGGTGCTGGTGGTCTAGCCCCTGGCCTCTGCTGGAGCACACTGTGGTCCTGCTCTTCATGGTCTCCCCTCTCTTTCACAGTACTGGAGGTCCTCTTGTTCTTGGCTGCAGCATCTTCTCATGCCTTTGCTCGCTGCAGAGCGTGAGTGCCAACTGAACCCCAGCCTGGCACTCACCTATTACCTTTGCACATTAAATATCGAACTTTAAACTGCATTTCAAAATCCTTATTTTTTTAAAAAAGCATGAATGCAGTTACTTTGATCATCCCTCGCAGTTCAGGTCTGTGCTGAGCAGGCATTTATCTCAAGAAACCTGCCTGCCTCTTTGTAAACTCTGCAGTGCCCCCTTCAGCTTTCTGGTTTGGATAAATGAAGTTCTGCTTATCATTTGGTTCGACTGCGCACTAAATGGTGCTTCCGTGTTGGTTATACCACTGGTTTTATCCAGGTACAAGTGGGAGCATAACTTGGCTTGAAATGTTGAGGACCGCAATCAGTCACCAGAAAAAATGTGGCCTTTCTACTTTCTGAGCAAAGTGCAATAGCTGCTGCGGTCTTTAGGAGGACCGGTTAGCTCCACATTGAACATATGGACCCGGTGAATGATACTCCTCATGGGGACCTTGATTTAGTAGGGGTGCTACTGACGGTCTTTCTCCCTGTGTTTGCCCCGTGCTGGTACTAGGCTCTGCAGTGCTGTGATGAAGGTGCCTACCTGCTTGCCAACCAGCAGATGGATAAGTGCCAGTCTAAAGAAGGTGCTCAGAAAGCTCTCCAGGACATAGAAAGATTTATTGAAAGCTCTTCAGCCTACTTGAACTATGATCCCCAAGCCCTACACTGCGACTTCGAGTCAGTCTTAACATCTGAACTGAAGGTAAGCAACCCCTCCACTTCCCTGTCACACAAGTAAGAAGCAAGATCAAACTGTGGCAATGTTGTCAACTTCATAGTTTTCTGGTTTGGGTCAAAGTGCAAAATGATGGTAGTTGTTTGATCACAGGAGTCTTTTTCACTCTCTACAGTGCCAGATACAGTCAGTGCAGGTCAAGCTTGAAAACGTGCGAAGCATGTTTGAGAATCGTCAGTCTTGCTTCAAGAAGCTGTTGGATAAACACGTGCGGCCCGTCCAGTTAGTAGCCCCTCGGCCAGAAAATCCCCCGAGATCAAAATCACCATTATTCTCTCCTAAACACGGTAAAATATTTTAAGTTTGTGGTATTCTCAGATGATAATTTTACTTTGGGGCTGGAAGATCAAGGCTGAGGACGGCTTTGAGAAACTGGCTAAACCTTGCAGGCTGGTAGAGAGTTGTTGTATGATCCTACATGTATATGAGGTGGATTTAATATCTTTCCAAATTTCATGTCTAGCTTCCCAGACCTGTGTGAAGTATGGGGCTGGTTGTTAGGTATTTATTTTCCCTGGGGCTGGTTGTTAGGTATTTCTTTTCCCTGGGGCTGGTTGTTTGGTATTTCTTTTCCCTGGGGCTGGTATTTCTTTTCCCTTCTCCCTGGGGCTGGTTGTTAGGTATTTATTTTCCCTGGGGCTGGTTGTTAGGTATTTATTTTCCCTGGGGCTGGTTGTTAGGTATTTCTTTTCCCTGGGGCTGGTTGTTTGGTATTTCTTTTCCCTGGGGCTGGTATTTCTTTTCCCTTCCTACTCAGTGAAAAAAGACCCCTAAAGAGCACACACTTCCAGTTCTGCTTTATTAGCATCCTACTGGGCTGAAAACTGGTGAATTAGTGCTACAGTGAAAAAGGGCAAAGTTTATAAATTTATTAGCATACCTATTCTCTGGGGCTGCCTTAAGCTGGAACTGATGTAAAGTTAGACTGATGTTTGCAAAGGAGCTTGGGGAAATGAGGAGCTCTTGGATCTCATGAACAGAAATGAGCTGCATGCTGAACTCCCTTTGATTCCTTGAGGATGTCTTCCTTAAATCCCAATTGTGGAATAATTAATGCCCATAAATGTACAAATTCTGACTGAACTGAGGTCGCTGAGTGTTCTGCCCAGTTTTTGGTGATGGGATGTGGCACAATGTTAGCTTTAAATGATAACATTAAAGCTTCCATCCATGTCAGCCCTGTATGTATCAGAATTAAAAAGTATTCCCAAGTGACATCCATGTATTTTAAACCAGGGACGTGCTGGGTTATGTGGTAATATGAAATGCAGCAATCTGACTGCATAAGGCAATTAAACGTTTGTATTTTAACACAAAATATTTATGATGAATTAATGAATGTTGGTTATGGTGAATTAATGGGTATCGGTTGTGGTGAATTGCAGCAGGTGTCGTACGAACAGCGAAAGTGGCTCCAATTCAGGGAGTGACTAGTGTCACTAGCCAGAGGGCTGGTGGAGGGGTGCAGTGAAGCCAGATGCAATGAGGGGAAATAAGCTACTCAAGCTACAGCTCAGTGCAGCAAATAAATCCCAAATTTCCTCTTCCCAGGCTGATGCCACCTTCACTGGACCACACTGCCCTCTGAACCACTTCCCCCGACTGGGAAAAAAGCTCTGACTCTTTAAACTAGCGTATCGCCCGTTTTACCTAATGTCACTTTTCCAGCTTTCTAGAAAGTGTTAAGAAGGAATTATTGACTTAAAGACTGAGGGTAAAGGGGTGGCCATCTCCATGGGATGTTGTGAGACCATCATCAATCGGCCGGACTGATCTCACGCCTTTGTGGGATGCACCTTTTTCTAGCAAAGGTGCTCAGTAGTCTGCAAAGCACAGGTACCCTCTGTTAATCCTCTTCCTGAAAGAGATGATCAAGTGAGTTGAAATGAGCACAGCCAGCAAGCGGGGAAAGACAAAAGGCTCCTCTTTGGGTAGATCGCACCAAGAGAGCTTTAATAAGGCCTCTGTTTGATAGAAAACATCAAAATGCTGCCGGCCTGCTGGCGTGATGTGCCGTGTCAAAGACACATGCTGGGCTCTGCCGGGAGTGCTTTGAGATGGATGAGGTTTATGGCATGGACTGAAACCAAATCACCTCTGAGCACATTACTTTTGTCTTCTTTTTCTTTCTTTCTTTCCTCCCCGCCCCCCGCCATTCTTTTCCTGTCTGAGGACAGACGCTTCCCCTTTCATCTTTGCCTTGGATTCAAAGCTTGGCTGATGAATGTGGTTCTGATTTTGAAACCACTTTTTTGGGGGGCAAAAAGTGTAAACCTGTCCTGTCCTGAGCCATGAAGTGTAGTGAGATGTACAGAAGCAGTATGACAGGCTGCAGCGAGCCCGAGTGCTGGAGAAAAGTCACCGCTGCATCAAGACACCAGGCTGCAGCTGGTGACATCTCCTGTCCCACTTCCTATCCGTGTTCCTTTCCTCCTGGTAGAGTCTCCCAGGAGGACCACTGAAAGTCCTCACTTCTTTTGGGTCTTCCTGTCCGTGGTGGGTCACAGCCCCTGCACATCTCTGATCAGCTCTCCAGCATCCAGATCTCTCTCTTCCTCATTTGGCCTGGGGACACACGGAGGTCTAAGACCTCATTGGTGTGATAATACGTAACAGCTTTATCTTGCAGCAGCCCCATCTGAAGGTGGGCGGCTGCCCTCCACGTGGCTTTGCATTCTTCTACATCCATTTTTCTCCCTACATCTGCTTCAAAAAGGGTGGCTCATGGGTGTCAGCACTGTTCAAACTTCTGATCCAGACACAGCTGCTGTTCCAGTCGTATGTGCCGAGACACCTTTTCACCCGCGCTTTACTAGCCTCTTTCTTCTGTTTGTAAACAAGGTGAACATCACACATCAGAACGTGTTTATTTTTGGCCCATCTCAGAAAGTGGTGCAGGCACTGCGGGTGCAGCCTGGCACATGGAGCTGTCACTGGGGCTGGAGCCAGCATGATGCTGGAGAAATCCATTATTGCCATTCACAGTGGGGAAAAACACCCTTTGGGTGAAGAATTGCCATATTGACTACTCAGCAGGACGAAGTGTTTGAAAGGTGCCATGTAACTCGTTGGGGAGACTGATGGTTTAATTTTAAGCTTCCGATTGACCTCAGTAACTCAAAGTATTGCAACTTGTAATTATTTACTGGCAATATCAAGAAACGCTTCCAAGGTGGAGAAACAGTTTAAACCAGCTGAGCATCCTGCCCTATATTCGTTAAACAGTGTATGTTTAAAACCATTTCAAGGTAACCCAGGAGTGATGTTCCTTTTGGTAGTTACATGATTTTATTGTTTTCTATCATTTGCACAGGCTTCACAGACTTTGTTAGGTTTTGATTACACTCGTCACTTAATGGACATTTTGGTTTTTATAATTAATTTTTACTTTATGACCATCTGTATTGGTATTAGTATTGTTGTTTGAGATAGATAGACACCATTTATTTTGTCTGTTTGCTTGTACTATTAGGCAACTACTAATGTTCATTCTTAAAACATAGCCCATTTATTTGTCTTTATGGCTTATTAGTTCCTGACTGAACTATCTCCTTCACTAGAGATGTACATTACGTAATCATGTTTTTTCCTACCCAAGGTGTGGATTTTAATTCCAGTTTGAAATTTTCATTTGATCTCTCTCTCCCTGGGAAGAAGACATCAAGAAAAACTCCAAGTTCTCTCAAGGTAAAAATTATTCATGAAATGAGTTTTATACAGTGAAAAACTGAAACCCGGCTAAAAATTTATTTAAAAAATTTAGATGTGGAGATGCTTTTTTTTCCCCCTTTAAAAAACAACCAACCAAACAACCTTTTATATCTGTGGTTTAGTTGGATTAGTCCAGTGCCTGAGATCTATCTGGGATTGTTTTTCCCCGATAGTCACTGATACCCATTTCCTGTGTGTTATTGCCTGAACTTGTTCTTTGCGTAGCAACGATGTCCATTAGGAGAGCTCCCCATCCACAGGTACTTCCCCTGTGAAAAGTGTTCTCTGGTCTCTGCACTAATAAACGATGTTACCATTTTGTGGAGCAGAGTAATTTCTGGGAATATTTGACTACCCAGTGCATGCTATGCCCTGTTAAAGTTCGGTGTCACAAAGATTTCTTCAAAGGAAGCACATTTCACCCTTCCCTAAGGAGTTCCCGTGCCGACATCAAGGGCGGGCCTTGTCCTGCCTCTGCAGTGACCTCCCTGCAGCTCTTCCCAGTGCATCCCATTTCTCTTCCAGATCGAAGTAATGCATGACTATCAGGAAAAACGGAATTCCTTGCAGTATTTTATTTCAGACAGTGATGACAACTTAGATATACTCAAAGGGTAAGCTTGCACCCTCTTTACATCATCCAAAATGAAGTTTATTTCTGGCCGGTCCTTGCCCCATCCATGTGTTCTTCCAGCCTGACCTGGATGTCATCTCTTGCGCTTTTACCATTTTATCATCCCTGTGTTGGCTGTTCATTAGATTGCAGCGTGTTTTGGACTTGTCAAACTGCACTGATTGTCTGTGGTTTTAGAACAGACATAAAAATAATACCATTCTTTTTCTTTTCTTTATTCTAGCCATGTCATAAATGAACTTATAGAAACTGAGAGAGTGTACGTAGAGGAGCTTTTCACTGTTCTGACGGTGGGTGACTTCTTCAGATTGCTCGTTACTCTTCCCCAGTGCCTTGTACAAAAGGGCACCTGCCACTGTCAAACTAAGCAAAAATGTGATGGGGCAGGTTTCTACCAAACTGTCAGATCCCAAGTTAGTCATAAATTGTCAAGTTTTCTCCCAAGCTTTTCTTTGTTGGAGGCATCTGCAGGAACAGTTGGTGTCAGGATGAGCTTTTCATCTAGAATGAGGGAGAAGCCTTCTGTTTGTACACAAAAGCACTGGTAACTAGTTTTATGTACTAAAAGCTGGTGTTTTTAACTGTTCTCTAATTTCTTTTAACCTTTTGGAGACGAAAGAAGCTTTTGTTTTATCCTTGGGAGGATTCTGTTTCAGTACTGTGAAGTTCATGGAAGTATAAACCACATTCCTTTAGAAAACAGATTATAATTTCTCATGCTGCCATTGAGACACTTCTACTTTATTCCAAAACAACTCTTGCTGATGGCCAAACCAAGCTGGCTGTTAAATAGCTCTCCTCTCTTGCATTTCTCTCTCCCAGGAGCAAGCAGGATATAAATCTGTTTGACTGCAGGTAGTTACATGTAATTGCCCCGCACTGATTGGGTGTTTGTGGGTTTTTTTGTTGTTAAACTGCACTCTGTATGATAAAGCAGTTGAAAGGTGCCTGGATTTATTACTGTGCATATTAAGTCTAGACAGACTTATATTTTCTGAAAATAGTCTTTCCTTTAAAGAGGGAAGTCTGCTCGCAGTGGTTAAATATAAATGAGTAATTTTCCAGATACTTACCTTCTACTGCATCCCTAATCAACTACAAGATGCCTGCTTAGTAGAAGGAATATTGATTCCAGCCACAGTGAGTATGAGAGATTCATTTGGAAAGCCAGAGAAGATGTGCTGTACGTACTGAAGACATTTTTGCAAACATTTTGCTGCTTGTGTTAACAGGACTCCAGTTCTGAGCAGTGCCTGGTGACTAGTGTGGCCAGCTTGAGCTGTGGCTAGTGAGCTTGGTGTGCTTTGCAGCGATGGTCCTGAGCTCCGGCCATGCCTTCTCCCTACCCTACAGTTAGGATGTTTCCCACATCTGGTGAATGTTTCTTACATTGGTGCAGTGATGTAATTTTACTGAGGGGAGCTTTGCGTTGTTTCCTGGTTTCCACCCAACCACTTGTAGTGCAGTGGTCCCTTCCAGCTCCTCCCCAGTTTGGGAGACTGTGATTTCAAGAGGCGGGAGGAGCCACAGAGGACAGAAATCCTGAGGCAAGGAGGTGAGTGAGCCCCTGGTGCTCAGCAGGTCTTGTAAAGAGCAGAAAGCCTGTTGATTCTGTCTCTGCTTTGCAACAAGTCAGCTCGTGCTCTGGTTCTTGTGAGGTGTGTGCAGCTGCGTACCTCGTACAAACATATTGTCACTGCTCTGTCCCACGGTCATACAGCAGATGTGTTCAACCCAGACAAGTGTTCCTCCAGGACCTCTACCGCAGTCAGGCCATAGCGAGAAGGAAGTGGCTGCAATTTGCCCTTGGTGAATAGAGAACATCTGCGCAGTATTGGCCAGCCCCAGGGGAGCTGTCCCAAGCCATCTGCTGCTGGACCACAACCCCACATGCCCAGGGACTGAAAGACAGGGGTTAGAGACAAAAATAAGGAAATAAAAGGGATGTTATACTTTGAAGCAAAGCAGATTCTGTTGAAAGTCTGTTCACGTCCCCTTTTCATCTGCCTTCAAGGAGAAGCCAAGCAAAGTTCTTACCAACTGAGTGATGAGCCCCTTTTGCATCCTGCAGGGCTACAGAGCTGAGATGGATAACCCCGCCATGCTGCTCCTCATGCCTCCTGTGCTGAGGAACAGGAAGGATGTCCTCTTCGGAAACATGCCTGAGATATACGACTTCCACAACAAGTACAATACTGACTGTTCCCCTTTCTATGAGACGGATTTCCTGTAATGATTAAATACCCTGGCAGCAGCTTGCTCACTGCTACATTTTGTCTCTTCTCCTGTCTCTTGCAGAATTTTCCTGCACAGTTTGGAAAGCTGCCTGGGAGCACCCGAGAGAGTGGGATTTTGTTTCCTAGACAGGGTGGGTGACTCATTTTCACGTACAAAGCAGACTCGAAGGCCAGTGTTTCTCCTGATTTGTCGCACTCCGCAACATCTCGGTTTTGTCAGTTGAGTACGATGCTTCTGATACGCCATACCGCAGCAAGGCAGGGAGCGTGGGTGGGTGGCCGGCAGCAGATGGGGCAGAGCAGCAGTCGTGACTACACTGCGTTCCGCTGTGATTCCCAGCAGTGGGGTTTTTACCCAAACTCTGTGACTTTTAGACATTAAAGTTGGCAGCAGAGATAAAAGCAAATTTAAAGTTTTGGGTGTTCACCTTATTGGCTGCCCAGCAGTTTGTGTGACTCGCCTTTCGGCTCCCCTTGCAGCGAGAGGATTTCCAGATGTATGAGAAGTACTGCCAGAACAAGCCCCGGTCGGAGTCCCTGTGGAGGCAGTGCTCCGAAAGCGCCTTCTTCCAGGTGAGCTCTGTGTTCCTGCCAAGGCGGGCATCGCCCTGGGACACTGACTTCTCCTCAACAACCCCCTCAGCAGCCAGCGATTTTGTAGCGTATTCTGTTTACTGTTGAGTGGAAGCCTCATGAAAATAGCAGCTGGAGTTTACAGTAGATCCATTCATTGTATTATTTTAGGTGGTTTTACAAATTTTCTTTAGTTATAGGCTCCATACGGCATTTTTACATGAAATCTTCTACGTCATCAAACCATACTAGTCATGCTGTTGGAATAACTACGTGGAGCTGATGCAGAATTT
>NW_010418276.1:8200-15480 GCF_000710305.1 Buceros rhinoceros silvestris | reverse complement strand
ATGCCAAAGAAAATTAGAGCACAAACTTGGGCTGGATTCCTATTTGCTCAAACCAGTGCAGCGCCTGACAAAGTACCAGCTCCTTCTGAAGGTATCTCATATGCTGCTTTGAACAAGGAGACAGATTTGTTTTTCAGCTGGAAGTTACCTGTAAGTCAGCACCAAGCATTAGATTCCTTCTGGCTGATCTGGGCCCTTTGCAGCGACTCCCAGTGAAGATGAAAATCCACATACCTGGCAAAGGAACAAGTGCTTTTAACAAGCCACTTTTTACGGGGAGAGAGACTGTTTGAATCTGTTCAGAGATGCAAAATGACAGAAACACTTGTAAGAAAATTGAACCAGGGATGGTCATCAGAGTATGATGAATGAACTGCATTATATTGACGTAACTCTTCTTTTCCTCAGGTTGTTATAGCCTGTAAGCTTTAATGCATTTATTCTTACGTCCTCTGTCTGAGGCAGGGCGGTGTGGTGCTGTTACTGCCGCTCTGTAAAGTGGGAGTAACACTGGGGTAGTGTTCTTCTAGCCTCTTGAATGAGAGGTGAACTGTAAGTGGGCACGGGAGATCTGAAATGGAAGTTATTTTGTATTGATTGTATAAATCCCTAATCGGTCTCCCTCCTGCTGACTTGAAGGCTCTGGATTTTATAAATCCTGTTCCTTGTGTCTGCCAGTCTGAAGACAATCACCTCGTTTGAAGGCATATATGACATATTGGCAACTGATGGAAAACCTGAGCCTTATTTCCTATTTCTTATGGGAAAACACAACACGGAGAACTCAGATGAGCCTGGTGCCTCTCTATAACCTGACACCTTCCTTAAGGAAACCCAGGAGAAGATGGATCATGCCTCAGTGGTCTGTTCCACACCTCCTACTGACTGTGGTTTAGAATGAGGCTTTTTTGCAGTGACCTATGAAGAGTCAGGCAGTGTAGACTGCTCTTGGGCTCTTTGGGTGAGATGGAAAAGTCTGCTTTGTTCAAGTGCAAACACGTGCTCTTCCATTTCTATTTTCAGGAGCTGCTAAAGTACAGCACGAGCTGCGATGGAGTTCAGGAACTTCAAGAAGCTCTGGTTGCAATGTTGGATTTGCTAAAGTCAGTCAATGACTCTATGCATCAGATTTCAATAACAGGATATGATGTGAGTAGATTTGGGTAATGAGAGACCTTGCACAAGGCCAGGTGATGCCCTGGGAAAGGATAGTGTCCCAGACTGGATAAGCTAAAAACTACACCAGAGCAGCTACAAAGCGACTGGGATCAGGAAGCTCGTACAGGTGACAGTCTTCCATCTGATTGCAGCATTTTGGGAATGGACTTATCCAGAGTATTTCCATGGTGCCCACACTTGCCACCTGCTGGTTCTCGAGAGTATTTTTCCGGCATGCACCTTATTCTCACGGCTTGCCTCATCATTCAGCTGGGGTGTCTTCATAGCGTTTCTTATTCAGCGTTTGAATACTCTCTGAGGCTGGTTTTGATCCTTGCTCACTGAAGTGGTTATCTTTCCAAGGGCTTCAGGGAAGGTGAAGAGATGGCTTTCTAAGCTGCTGGTGCCAGTCCTGGTCTCCTTGAGAAGTCCACAACCTCAGTTCGTGCTCAAATCCCCCACTGCAGTAGCCAGAGCCCTTGATCTGGACTTCCACAGGAGCTGGAGAGTTGGTCTACCTTCCTAGATTAGATCTTCCAGTTACTGACTCGTATCCCTTCACGCAGATTGGCTGCAGCCCTGTGTTTGAGACCTTTGCTTCCCTCTTGGCACCATGCTGTCGCTCCCAAAAGATCATCTGATCCTTCCAGGAAGACCTATTCTTAGAGTGACGTGCCTTGGACCAGAGTTGGCCCCATCGCCCATGATTGTTTGGACAGTCCTCTTACATTTTCATTGATGTTTTTTTCTTTGTTTTTTATTTGTCATACTCTCACCAGGGTGACTTGAGCGAACTGGGGAAAGTGTTGATGCAAGGATCTTTCAGTGTGTGGACAGGACACCGAAAAGGTCCGACCAAAATGAAGGATCTTGCCAGGTTCAAGCCAATGCAGAGGCATCTGTTCCTGTACGAGAAAGCCTTGGTCTTCTGCAAGAAGCGAGAGGAGCATGGAGATGGATATGACAAAACCTCGTCTTACAGTTTTAAGCATTTTTTGAAGGTAAGGACATGTTAGTTGGGGCCATTGCCATGTATATTGTAAACCAATAATTCTGCAGACCTAGGCAGTGTTTTTTCTCTAATGAAGTGGATTGTTTTCTGCTATTAAGGGCTGTAATGCCTCATCTGGAAATGCCGTGACCCTGAAAGGCTGTTGGTTGTCATAAGACATGAGGACCCCTGTTGCTGAAGCAGCAGCTGGGAGAGCCCATAGATTTGGAGTCACATATGTGATGACATCTGCCAGGGAAATGGAGCTGTGGGCAAGTCCCAGGGCTGAGAACGTGCCTTTCCCCTCCCTTACTCTGCTTTCCAGGAGCAGGGCCAAAGACATGAAGCTGGGGAGGCCCTTTGCAGCTTCCCCAGCCCACCTGGGAGAGCAAGGGAGCATCTCACGGCCCTGGTCCCCAGGGAGGCCCCTTGGGCTGGGCGCTACTCAGTTGCCTTGTGTCCCAGCAAGGAGGATGCATAAATAATACTTCTTCCTCTGTCATTGCCTTTCTGCCTTGACAGGCTCTAACTGCAGCTAACGGTACAATTATCAGATGAAGAGAATAGACCTTGGCAAACTGTGAGGAACAGGAACAGCTGTTCCAAACCTATAAATGCTGACTATTATCAATAAAAATCCCCAAGCGTTCCTCTAAAAGAGACCTTCTGGCATACTGCGTGTGAGGAGCAGTTCTAACATCAGCATTTTGTCTCAGTACTCTGCCTTACACCAATATGGGTGTATCTTAGAATAGAAAAAGAAAAAGGGCACTTGGAGGCAGAGCCTTCAGGGCCAGGCGCTGCAGGTCCCTCCTGTCAGTGGGGTGCGGGGAGGGAGATGCCATGGGCAGTCGGCAAGGCCTGTACTAGTAGATAAGTCTATTCATCTCCAGCACGCGTTACAAATTGTGTATTAAAAGCAAATCCCAGGCCATATGTTTAGGTACTTAAATGTTTTTCCCAAACAGCATAATTTTCTTTCTGGAGAGCTTGTTTTCCCTGTAGTACTTGCTTTACCATACGGGCTTTTGAAAGAACTGAAGAGGTGACCTGGGGAAAGCCTGCTCGGAGTAGTAAATCCTGCACTCTGGAGTCCAGGCAATGTGGCCAGCCCCGAGAGGGCTCATTTTCCAGTTGTTTGCGTTGCCACGCTGAGAGGTTGGGGTTGGAGAATCCAACTGGATGCTGCAGGATTACATCCGCTCTCATCCGATTTCAGACTTGCTGTCCTGAGGGTGAAATCCTGAGGGTTTCTGGGACTCGACTTCTGTTTGATTCGTGCTGGTATCAGGAAATACTGTTCTTTGCAAGAATGTTTTCTAGAGATTCAGGATTAAAGCAAACTGTTGAGTAGAAGCTGTGTGTAACTGGGTGTCTGTAAAATAAACACAGGAACCCCCCAGGATAATATTTTACATAACAGTGTAGAATACCCAGCGGTAAATTCCTCTTAGCTGAGATTCAGTAACTTAGAGGATGCAGGTTCATAACTTGCTGCAATGCCAAGTCAGTCAGTCTTGTACCGCAAGGCGGTGCGGATGAACACCAACCCGGAGCTCTGCCCTGCCCGCCTCGGTTTGCACTGCAAAGCCAACAGCCGAGGGATGGTAAATCCTGGGCAGAGGCAGGAAACAGAATTTCGAAATCCACTAACAGGCACAAATGGATCTTAAATATGTCTATTCCTGGCACTTCCCTTTGCATCCTCATAGTAGATCATCTATAATTTCTCATATCTTGATGCCTGGGCAGTTTTGTAGGAGTTTTGGTATAAATCACCAAGCCAGAGGATATGCACAGAACTGGAAGTTGCAGAGTATGGGTCAGGAACTATCAAGGCTGCCCTTTCAACATCTTCCATAGTTGTTTTTTGTTTTTTTTTTTTAGTTTTCATACAATCAGAATGGAGCCTGATCAGTCTTTCTAAGGCTTTATGGCACTAGACTGCACAGGAGAAATTGATTTTCTTAAATTATTTTAAATTTTTAAAAGTAAAACAAAACTAGAAAATACTGATGGCTGTTTAGTGATGGGCTTTGCTGTATCGAGGCAACCACTTCTTCAGAAGTCCTTGAAGAGCTCTGCTGTTCAAACCAGTGAAGAAACGAGGAACGCTAATCAGCAGCTTGCTTCCTCTTTCCTGAGGCTGTTTAGTCACTGAAAATAGATCCCAGCACTTGAAAAAGTAACTGGGGACAGAAGGTTTGCCCAGGTGACCTAATCTGTAAGCCCTCGCAGTCATTCAGACCAAAAGCTCTGAGGATGCATGTTATTAACAAAGAGGAACAGCAGTGTTAGACAGATGTTCTTTTTAAGGCCTTAATTGTATTTATTCTGGTTTATCTAATGCAGTCTGTGCCAATAATTTATGACAGATGATACCATTATTATTAGATGTTTCAAAACTTGTAGCTGGGCTACTTGGGCTATTTTTGACCATCTGTTATCAGTGATAGATTGCTAGCAAAGTGTGCTTGGAGTGAGAAGATGGTTTATGTCATACCAGGTATTAAGGCGCTGCTCAGCTTTATGGCGGGTTCAGTAGGTGAGTCAGAAGCCTCCTGTTGCTGAAGAGCTTATTGGTCTCTAATCGTAGTTTGAGCTGCTGCTTCGGTTGGGTCGTGTTGGGGACATCCTGAATTATTTGGGCCTTTGGCATTTCCATCCAACGTATCAAAAGTGGTCTGTGCGAATGAGTACCCAGGTACAGCAGCATTCAGCCACATCTGGCTTGGAGACTGCACCCTTCCTGAAAGCCACAGTTATGGCAGCTCAGGCTGTGTATCCGAAAATTAACCCTTCTGGAAAACTTGGGGTGGTGACTCAACTATAGAGATGGTCAGGGACCAAAGGATGCTGAACTGAAATTCCTAAAGGAGATGAGGACTTCACAAATGGCTTTTAAAGATTGCTGAAAGACTGAAATACAGAATTCAGCAAGTAAATAAATAATAATATGGCAGAAATAAAGTAGAAAAATAACACACCTTACATTAAGAAAGCTTCATAGGCCTCATCGGAGAAATTTCATGCTGAAAATGGTTGGAGATGAAATTTCATTTAGTTCCACTGACTCCTGTGTGAAAGGTCCCCTAAGGTCCATTGATGGTTTCAGAAAGATTTTGCAAATACAGCACACTGGCAGAAAGTCGGGGGTTAAGTCATGTAATGACTTTCAGTTGCTACTGAAAGTAAACACTGATGAAATGCATTAAATTGAGTAAAACCAGGTTCGTTTAACGTGCTGCAAAATGTCTGGATTCATAGGGGAGGAGGAAAGATTCGTAGTACGTTGAGTTTCTTGGTTCTTTTGGATTTGCAGATGAATGCCGTTGGAATAACTGAGAATGTGAAAGGAGACCATCGGAAATTTGAAATCTGGTACAGCGGGCGAGAAGAGGTCTATGTCGTGCAGGTTGGTCGCTTCAAAAATCTGGATGTTTGTGCACCCTCACGACAGTGTTAAGGAATTGACCCGTATGGGATTATCACGCAGTTAACTTGCATTTCTCCTTTGCCCACGTCAGCGGTCACGGGGCTGTCCTGGCAGCTGGTCCTTGGTGTCCGGAATGGTAAAAGTCATCTCAAGGTGGAGACAGAATTGCTCCTTGGAAACGGAGCCATTTCCGGGCCTGGCCTTAGCTCTGAGGTGCTATTTCCAGCAGTCCACCAACTCATCTACAAAATGATAGCCCGACTGACCTGATTTCTTCCTGGTTTTTTTTTTGTGAATAGAGATTTATGGAGGTGAAAAGTTTGCCTAATGTTGACAGGAAAACCTGTTGTGAAAATACTGTTGGTTGATGTTTTTCTTTAATAGGTCCTTTGCCCAGCGTGTTTTCTCCATGTTACAACACAGCAGCCAACTGACATTCGTAAAGCAGATGCGTGTAGCCAAGGATACACGTATTCAAAAGGCAGAGTTGGCCCTTTGGGTATTTTGTGGAAGAGATAAAGTACAGGCATGTCTGTGCTTTTGCCTGCACTCCTCATGTCGTAGTGATGGCTCCACTGCGTCTTGTCCAGATCGAGTGGGGATCACCAGTTTTAAAATATCAAGCATGTTTAAAATATAGTGATAGCTTTGGATAAAGGGGGATTTTGGGTAATTACAGGATAGAAAAATAAGATTTTGTTCATACATTATAATGAATGATTCTTAATTCTAACTTCAGACAGTTTTCTCTTCTTCCAGGCCCAAACAGTTGATCTGAAGATGGCGTGGTTGAATGAAATCAGAAAAATTTTGTTCAAGCAGCAGGAGCTTATAAAAGGTACATTTGACCAGTTTGTCTGTGGCATTCACTCTGCAGCAGAACCTTTCCTGCTTTCACCTTGCTCATCTTCAAATCCACTAATGCTCACCAGAGACTTGGTTTTCAGAAGAAGCCTAGTAGCAAAATACCGGAGTGTGGCCTTACATTTCAGGGGAATAACATCACTTAGAGCAGTAAAGGCCGGGTGCTTACGTGAAAATGGATTGCAGAAGTCTTTTTTCTTTTTTTCATTAGCTTGTGGCAATTTCACATTTGTTATCAGTATGGCTTAATTCAACCAGATATGTGGCAGATGCCTAGTTTTAAGCAAATTAGAATCTTCAGTGGCGCATTCCCTATCGGACTGGTGCTAACATCGCATCTTAATCGTAATTAAATCTGTGTTTTGCAAGAGTCTGTAGGACTGTTTGTCTCTAAACAAATCGTTGGGGCTGTGCAAAAGGTCTAACTTTAAAAATACTGCTTTGAGTGTGATAGTTACTAATAAAAAAATGGATTTTAACCTGGTGTTTGACTTCCCTGCAGTGGAGAAGCAGCAGCCTGGCTCGTGCATGGACCAGCTCCCGCTCTCGTCCCAGCTGAGCGATGGGTGAGTCCCAGAAGCCAGACCGGACAGAGGCTCTCTCCAGTACCCTCCCGTCATCTGGCACCCAGTGCCTTCTGGCTGTATCCTGGCTCTGTGCTATTCCCCCCACCCCATTTCTGTCCAAGACCTCTAGATGGGGAGCAGGAGGGACATGCAGGTGACAGTGGTCTGGGCAGGGGCACCCTCAAGCACTTGCCTGGCAGCACAGCCTGAGCTGCAGCTCCTTTGCAAATGAGACAAGGATCAAAGACAGCGCTAACATTCAGGG